>NW_026113279.1:0-31360 GCF_024323335.1 Lathyrus oleraceus | reverse complement strand
AAAAACTCGACGTTTATCGAAACCAACGGAGAGGTAACTCTGCATGGAGAGGGGTACAACTAGACATCATCGGATGACTAGGAAAAACTCGACGTTTATCGACACCAACGAAGAGGAGGAAACTCTACTGGGGAGAGTGAACCACAACCAAATCATCAACGGATGACCGGGAAAAACTCGACGTTTATCGACACCAACGGAGAGGAGCAATACTTCACTAGGAAAGAAGGACACACAACCAAATCATCAACGGATGATCGGGAAAAACTCGACGTTTATCGAAACCAACGGAGAGGTAACTCTGCATGGAGAGGGGTACAACTAGACATCATCGGATGACTAGGAAAAACTCGACGTTTATCGACACCAACGGAGAGAGGAGGAAAACTCTACTGGGGAGAGTGAACACAACCAAATCATCAACGGATGACCGGGAAAAACTCGACGTTTATCGAAACCAACGGAGAGGTAACTCTGCATGGAGAGGGGTACAACTAGACATCATCGGATGACTAGGAAAAACTCGACGCTTATCGACACCAACGGAGAGGAGGAAACTCTACTGGGGAGAGTGAACACAACCAAATCATCACGGATGACCGGGAAAAACTCGACGTTTATCGACACCAACGGAGAGGAGGATTAACTGGGGACGACCCTGCGGGGAAAGATATCAACTATACGCCAACGAACGCATAGGAAAAACTCGACGTTTATCGACACCAACGGAGAGGAGGAATACTTCACTAGGGAAGAAGGACACAACCAAATCATCAAACGGATGATCGGGAAAAACTCGACGTTTATCGAAACCAACGGAGAGGTAACTCTGCATGGAGAGGGGTACAACTAGACATCATCGGATGACTAGGAAAAACTCGACGTTTATCGACACCAACTGAGAGGAGGAAACTCTACTGGGAGAGTGAACACAACCAAATCATCAACGGATGACCGGGAAAAACTCGACGTTTATCGACACTAACGGAGAGGAGGAATACTTCTTCGATCTGAAAATCGGAATATGGCCTGAACGCCACTTCGGTCTGAATACCGGAAAATTGGCCTGAGTGCCATAAGTACATCGACCTGATCGTCGGAAACTTCTTCGGTCTGAATACCGGAAAATTGGCCTGAGTGCCATAAGTACATCGACCTGATCGTCGAAAACTTCTTCGGTCTGAATACCGGAAAAAACATAAGTACATCGACCTGATTGTCGGAAACTTCTTCGGTCTGAATACCGGAAAAACACAAGTACATCGACCTGATCGTCGGAAACTTCTTCGGTCTGAATACCGGAAAATTGGCCTGAGTGCCAAAGCGTGAATTGGTTTGTGTTCCAAAACACTCAACATCCTGAAGAGGTCTAGAAAAGCAGTCTTGTTAAAGGATGGACATTCGATTCCACAAGAAATACGAATCTTACTCGACTGGGGAGGACGACTTCGACCCAAGAGCGCATGAGACATATTATCTATAGCCGTCAAAACATAGATAATATACTCGCATGGCAGATTATCCATAACCGGGTTGCAGGTTGTGAGATGGATAAACGACCGAAAAGAAAGGCATCGGGGTACCAGGCTAGGTATGCAAAGATGACCAATCAAAAGAGGATAAAGTTGCTTACTCGGAGCAAGTATCCAAAAATAAGGGGAAGACCCAATGGGGACAATACTGCTTGATCAAGGCAAGTATCCAGAGGGGAAAAGAGTATCAATACCGCAAGTCGGATACTGATAATTGCTAAAAGGGGATTACATCTACCGGGTTGGTAGGTAGAAAACCACGGAAAAGTAACCAGTCATCGATAGGATGAGCACAAAGGGTTAACTCCAACAAGGGGATGAAAGTGGGATTTTACAACTACCAGCTAGTAGGTAGAAAACCACAAAGATAGGACTTACAACTACCGGGTTGTAGGTAGAAGCCACCAAACGATCTACTGAGAGACAGAGTGAGAGAAAAAAAAAGGGTTTACAACTACCGGGTAGAGGGTAGAAAACCGTAAAGAAAGGACTTACAGCTACCGGTTGTAGGTAGAAGCCAACAAATTCCGCTGAGGATAAGATGAATAAGTGCCGGTTAGTGAGCGACTATTCATTTATGCCCCAGGGAGGCACAGGAGACAGCCAATAGGAAGCCAATTTAGGATCGATCCAAAAGGCAGACTGAAACAGGACTCATCCTAATGGGGAAAGAACTCAATAGGGAAAACCCATCCCGTGTAGGGAGGGAACGGAAACAACCGTCATCCACGAGGATGTATCTCAGTGGGGAAATGACAGGAATGGATAGACACTTTCTGCTTAAGGGGTTGGCTCTACATGGAGAGATCAGACACACCCATATCTGCTAGGGAGGATCTACTGGAGAGATCTGTATCAACACATAGCAGGAGACAACCATCAACAGATACATGGCAACAGCTGCATCATGAGTATCCGAATGCTATGATTATGCATGTATGCATTATGCATGATGAATGTATGATGAATGCTGACAAACAGACATGCTCAACACACAGGTCCAGGAATCAACCACCCGGTACCACTCTGTTTCCATAGGGAAGGCCAAAACACCAGAGAGCAAACGCGATCTACTGGAAACCGGGATATGGCCTTTTAAAATTCAAAAATTTTTTAGAATGATTTGATCATAACTTGCCAACCATACATGGGAATTGAGTGTTCTTGGACTTTTTGGAAATGGGAGAACAAGATCTTCAACTTTAATGTTGGGCAAAAATTCATTTGAAGCTTGTATCATGATGTAAGTTTAGGATCAAGAAGTTTCCAATTTTGGCAAGTTTCAAATACAGGTCAAGTTTCTATTTTTGGAAATTTCTTGTCTGGCTTCAAATTCTTCCATGATGGTGTTTGACATGTTATATGAGGCCTATATGGACATGAATGAGCCCTCTCAAACCAAATCCCACCATCAAAACCATAAAATCAAGCCCAGTTGACCAAGGTTGACTTTTTAGGGTTTCTGGTAAAATGTGCATTGACTGATGACTTCTGAACATCCAATCCCTGACCAAAACAGTTCCAAAGGACCCCTAGGTCATGTGAACATGTTGGACCAACCCTAGGGCCTTAGCTCAATGGAGATTGTACTTTCTTGATTGATTGACTGATCTCCTGATCAGTTTGACCTAATTCTTCTGATGATCTTGCACTTGAGGCAAAAGGGACAATGCAATGCTATGCAGTGGATCATGTCAATGCTATGACCTAATAATGTATGTACAATGATAGGTGCAAATTTAAGGTGCTACAGCTGCCCCTATTCAATCAGCTCGGAACCCGAACGGATGATAGCAACGACTATCAGACTTTCAGCGTAAACAGGGATTGAATACTAAGAACCATAGAATTTGCACAATACAGGGATCCAATAATGGAAACGTCCACTGGAATTTGATATTTTATACTGGGTACATTATTATTTTTTTGGTTTTTGTTTTCAAAGGGTACGGCCACATCCAGACATCACAACGATGATGAATGGAATAAAAATCACAACTAGATGCCGACGGACAACTAGGAAAAACTCAACGTTTACCAAGACCAACGGAGAGGTAACCAGACATTAATGAATGACTGGAAGAGATACAACCATACGTCAACGGACGAAATGGGAAAAACTCAACGTTTACCAAGACCAACAGAGAGGTAACCAACTGGGGACGACCAGGAAAAACTCGACGTTTATCGACACCAACGGAGAGGAGGACTACTGCTGGGGAGACAGAACACAACTAAATCATCAACGGATGATTGGGAAAAACTCGACGTTTATCGATACCAACGGAGAGGAGGATTAACTGGGGACGACCCTGCGGGGAAAGATATCAACTATACGCCAACGGACGCATAGGAAAAACTCGACGTTTATCGACACCAACGGAGAGGAGGAATACTTCACTAGGGAAGAAGGACACAACCAAATCATCAATGGATGATCGGGAAAAACTCGACGTTTATCGAAACCAACGGAGAGGTAACTCTGCATGGAGAGGGGTACAACTAGACATCATCGGATGACTAGGAAAAACTCGACGTTTATCGACACCAACGAAGAGGAGGAAACTCTACTGGGGAGAGTGAACACAACCAAATCATCAACGGATGACCGGGAAAAACTCGACGTTTATCGACACCAACGGAGAGGAGCAATACTTCACTAGGAAAGAAGGACACAACCAAATCATCAACGGATGATCGGGAAAAACTCGACGTTTATCGAAACCAACGGAGAGGTAACTCTGCATGGAGAGGGGTACAACTAGACATCATCGGATGACTAGGAAAAACTCGACGTTTATCGACACCAACGGAGAGGAGGAAACTCTACTGGGGAGAGTGAACACAACCAAATCATCAACGGATGACCGGGAAAAACTCGACGTTTATCGAAACCAACGGAGAGGTAACTCTGCATGGAGAGGGGTACAACTAGACATCATCGGATGACTAGGAAAAACTCGACGCTTATCGACACCAACGGAGAGGAGGAAACTCTACTGGGGAGAGTGAACACAACCAAATCATCAACGGATGACCGGGAAAAACTCGACGTTTATCGACACCAACGGAGAGGAGGATTAACTGGGGACGACCCTGCGGGGAAAGATATCAACTATACGCCAACGAACGCATAGGAAAAACTCGACGTTTATCGACACCAACGGAGAGGAGGAATACTTCACTAGGGAAGAAGGACACAACCAAATCATCAACGGATGATCGGGAAAAACTCGACGTTTATCGAAACCAACGGAGAGGTAACTCTGCATGGAGAGGGGTACAACTAGACATCATCGGATGACTAGGAAAAACTCGACGTTTATCGACACCAACTGAGAGGAGGAAACTCTACTGGGGAGAGTGAACACAACCAAATCATCAACGGATGACCGGGAAAAACTCGACGTTTATCGACACTAACGGAGAGGAGGAATACTTCTTCGATCTGAAAATCGGAATATGGCCTGAACGCCACTTCGGTCTGAATACCGGAAAATTGGCCTGAGTGCCATAAGTACATCGACCTGATCGTCGGAAACTTCTTCGGTCTGAATACCGGAAAATTGGCCTGAGTGCCATAAGTACATCGACCTGATCGTCGAAAACTTCTTCGGTCTGAATACCGGAAAAAACATAAGTACATCGACCTGATTGTCGGAAACTTCTTCGGTCTGAATACCGGAAAAACACAAGTACATCGACCTGATCGTCGGAAACTTCTTCGGTCTGAATACCGGAAAATTGGCCTGAGTGCCAAAGCGTGAATTGGTTTGTGTTCCAAAACACTCAACATCCTGAAGAGGTCTAGAAAAGCAGTCTTGTTAAAGGATGGACATTCGATTCCACAAGAAATACGAATCTTACTCGACTGGGGAGGACGACTTCGACCCAAGAGCGCATGAGACATATTATCTATAGCCGTCAAAACATAGATAATATACTCGCATGGCAGATTATCCATAACCGGGTTGCAGGTTGTGAGATGGATAAACGACCGAAAAGAAAGGCATCGGGGTACCAGGCTAGGTATGCAAAGATGACCAATCAAAAGAGGATAAAGTTGCTTACTCGGAGCAAGTATCCAAAAATAAGGGGAAGACCCAATGGGGACAATACTGCTTGATCAAGGCAAGTATCCAGAGGGGAAAAGAGTATCAATACCGCAAGTCGGATACTGATAATTGCTAAAAGGGGATTACATCTACCGGGTTGGTAGGTAGAAAACCACGGAAAAGTAACCAGTCATCGATAGGATGAGCACAAAGGGTTAACTCCAACAAGGGGATGAAAGTGGGATTTTACAACTACCAGCTAGTAGGTAGAAAACCACAAAGATAGGACTTACAACTACCGGGTTGTAGGTAGAAGCCACCAAACGATCTACTGAGAGACAGAGTGAGAGAAAAAAAAAGGGTTTACAACTACCGGGTAGAGGGTAGAAAACCGTAAAGAAAGGACTTACAGCTACCGGTTTGTAGGTAGAAGCCAACAAATTCCGCTGAGGATAAGATGAATAAGTGCCGGTTAGTGAGCGACTATTCATTTATGCCCCAGGGAGGCACAGGAGACAGCCAATAGGAAGCCAATTTAGGATCGATCCAAAAGGCAGACTGAAACAGGACTCATCCTAATGGGGAAAGAACTCAATAGGGAAAACCCATCCCGTGTAGGGAGGGAACGGAAACAACCGTCATCCACGAGGATGTATCTCAGTGGGGAAATGACAGGAATGGATAGACACTTTCTGCTTAAGGGGTTGGCTCTACATGGAGAGATCAGACACACCCATATCTGCTAGGGAGGATCTACTGGAGAGATCTGTATCAACACATAGCAGGAGACAACCATCAACAGATACATGGCAACAGCTGCATCATGAGTATCCGAATGCTATGATTATGCATGTATGCATTATGCATGATGAATGTATGATGAATGCTGACAAACAGACATGCTCAACACACAGGTCCAGGAATCAACCACCCGGTACCACTCTGTTTCCATAGGGAAGGCCAAAACACCAGAGAGCAAACGCGATCTACTGGAAACCGGGATATGGCCTTTTAAAATTCAAAAATTTTTTAGAATGATTTGATCATAACTTGCCAACCATACATGGGAATTGAGTGTTCTTGGACTTTTTGGAAATGGGAGAACAAGATCTTCAACTTTAATGTTGGGCAAAAATTCATTTGAAGCTTGTATCATGATGTAAGTTTAGGATCAAGAAGTTTCCAATTTTGGCAAGTTTCAAATACAGGTCAAGTTTCTATTTTTGGAAATTTCTTGTCTGGCTTCAAATTCTTCCATGATGGTGTTTGACATGTTATATGAGGCCTATATGGACATGAATGAGCCCTCTCAAACCAAATCCCACCATCAAAACCATAAAATCAAGCCCAGTTGACCAAGGTTGACTTTTTAGGGTTTCTGGTAAAATATGCATTGACTGATGACTTCTGAACATCCAATCCCTGACCAAAACACTTCCAAAGGACCCCTAGGTCATGTGAACATGTTGGACCAACCCTAGGGCCTTGGCTCAATGGAGATTGTACTTGCTTGAATGATTGACTGATCTCTTGATCAGTTTGACCTCATTCTTCTGATGATCTTGCACTTGAGGCAAAAGGGACAATGCAATGCTATGCAGTGGACCATGTCAATGCTATGACCTAATAATGTATGTACAATGATAGGTGCAAATTTGAGGTGCTACAATAAGATGATGAATTTTGAAGTGTCCTTTGAGAAATTTGAACAATTGGTGAGATAGCTTGTTGGAGAAGTTACTCAGGATACCCAATGAAACTAGGGTTTCCAAGGCAAATCACCCTCAAATTATTGAAGAAAACTTGATCACTATAACATGTCGAGATCATTGGTACTTATATATGATGTTCATAACCATTCTTGAATCAATTCATGGTTGTGCTCTTTGTTCATGAGGGTCTCAAACCCTAGTTATGGACTTGATGAATCAATGAGATCATGCCCTACCTACAAAAGAGTTAGGCAAATACAAATACATATTTTTGGTATTTTGGTTAGTAAAAATGATAAAATACAAGTATGATATAATCACAAAGTGCTTGGTGATCTCTCCTAAAACAAACCCAATGAAAGAGGGGTAAGGAGGGTGCCAAGGTATGATCCCAATGCTAATGCTTATGATGAAGTTGCATGATAGAGTTATGCATTTTTGAAGTTTTGAAAAATAACTTGATCAATGGTATAGGTCAAAAGTGACCTATAATGTAGCCTCATATCACATGCTCAAAAAAGTTGAATTAGCTCTCACTCCAAACATCAAAGTTGAAGTAGACACATCGAATTTGATTGTGCAACTTGTTAACCTATCATATCATAAAAATTGAGAAAGTTATGGCCTTGGAAAGTTGACTTTCAAATTAGGGTTTAGACAAAATGACCTATAATGTTTCAACATAGAAAATGATTTTCCAAGCAAAACTATCTCTGTGTCTCAACATGAAAGTTGTTTAGAATGTCATTTAGAGTAAGTTTTCTCTTGGAATTATTTTAATATGGTGAAAATTGTAGGAGATGGGGTCTAGGGAAACCCAGTTTTGATCAGATGAATTCGTCTGGCCAATCACCACCAACCAACTTGCTAACCTCCAATTCTCTTGAATTTCTTGGCTCATGGTAGATCATAAATGCATAAGATGATGAATTTTAAAGTGTCCCTTGAGAAATTAGAAGAATTGGTGAGATAGCTTGTTGAAGAATTGGTGAGATACCCAATGAAACTAGGGTTTCCAAGGCAAATCACCCTCAAATTATTGATGAAAACTTGATCAATATAACATGTAGAGATGATTGGGATTGATATATGATGCTCATCACCATTCTTGAATCAACTCATGGTTGTGATCTTTGTTAATGAGGGTCTCAAACCCTAGTTATGGACTTGATGAATCAATGAGATCATGCCCTACCTACAAAAGAGTTAGGCAAATACAAATACATATTTTTGGTATTTTGGTTAGTAAAAATGATAAAATACAAGTATGATATAATCACAAAGTGCTTGGTGATCTCTCCTAAAACAAACCCAATGAAAGAGGGGTAAGGAGGGTGCCAAGGTATGATCCCAATGCTAATGCTTATGATGAAGTTGCATGATAGAGTTATGCATTTTTGAAGTTTTGAAAAATAACTTGATCAATGGTATAGGTCAAAAGTGACCTATAATGTAGCCTCATATCACATGCTCAAAAAAGTTGAATTAGCTCTCACTCCAAACATCAAAGTTGAAGTAGACACATCGAATTTGATTGTGCAACTTGTTAACCTATCATATCATAAAAATTGAGAAAGTTATGGCCTTGGAAAGTTGACTTTCAAATTAGGGTTTAGACAAAATGACCTATAATGTTTCAACATAGAAAATGATTTTCCAAGCAAAACTATCTCTATGTCTCAACATGAAAGTTGTTTAGAATGTCATTTAGAGTAAGTTTTCTCTTGGAATTATTTTAATATGGTGAAAATTGTAGGAGATGGGGTCTAGGGAAACCCAGTTTTGATCAGATGAATTCGTCTGGCCAATCACCACCAACCAACTTGCTAACCTCCAATTCTCTTGACTTTCTTGGCTCATGGTAGATCATAAATGCATAAGATGATGAATTTTGAAGTGTCCCTTGAGAAATTTGAACAATTGGTGAGATAGCTTGTTGGAGAAGTTACTCAGGATACCCAATGAAACTAGGGTTTCCAAGGCAAATCACCCTCAAATTATTGAAGAAAACTTGATCACTATAACATGTAGAGATCATTGGTACTTATATATGATGTTCATAACCATTCTTGAATCAATTCATGGTTGTGCTCTTTGTTCATGAGGGTCTCAAACCCTAGTTATGGACTTGATGAATCAATGAGATCATGCCCTACCTACAAAAGAGTTAGGCAAATACAAATACATATTTTTGGTATTTTGGTTAGTAAAAATGATAAAATACAAGTATGATATAATCACAAAGTGCTTGGTGATCTCTCCTAAAACAAACCCAATGAAAGAGGGGTAAGGAGGGTGCCAAGGTATGATCCCAATGCTAATGCTTATGATGAAGTTGCATGATAGAGTTATGCATTTTTGAAGTTTTGAAAAATAACTTGATCAATGGTATAGGTCAAAAGTGACCTATAATGTAGCCTCATATCACATGCTCAAAAAAGTTGAATTAGCTCTCACTCCAAACATCAAAGTTGAAGTAGACACATCGAATTTGATTGTGCAACTTGTTAACCTATCATATCATAAAAATTATGAAAGTTATGGCCTTGGAAAGTTGACTTTCAAATTAGGGTTTAGACAAAATGACCTATAATGTTTCAACATAGAAAATGATTTTCCAAGCAAAACTATCTCTATGTCTCAACATGAAAGTTGTTTAGAATGTCATTTAGAGTAAGTTTTCTCTTGGAATTATTTTAATATGGTGAAAATTGTAGGAGATGGGGTCTAGGGAAACCCAGTTTTGATCAGATGAATTCGTCTGGCCAATCACCACCAACCAACTTGCTAACCTCCAATTCTCTTGACTTTCTTGGCTCATGGTAGATCATAAATGCATAAGATGATGAATTTTGAAGTGTCCCTTGAGAAATTTGAACAATTGGTGAGATAGCTTGTTGGAGAAGTTACTCAGGATACCCAATGAAACTAGGGTTTCCAAGGCAAATCACCCTCAAATTATTGAAGAAAACTTGATCACTATAACATGTAGAGATCATTGGTACTTATATATGATGTTCATAACCATTCTTGAATCAATTCATGGTTGTGCTCTTTGTTCATGAGGGTCTCAAACCCTAGTTATGGACTTGATGAATCAATGAGATCATGCCCTACCTACAAAAGAGTTAGGCAAATACAAATACATATTTTTGGTATTTTGGTTAGTAAAAATGATAAAATACAAGTATGATATAATCACAAAGTGCTTGGTGATCTCTCCAAAACAAACCCAATGAAAGAGGGGTAAGGAGGGTGCCAAGGTATGATCCCAATGCTAATGCTTATGATGAAGTTGCATGATAGAGTTATGCATTTTTGAAGTTTTGAAAAATAACTTGATCAATGGTATAGGTCAAAAGTGACCTATAATGTAGCCTCATATCACATGCTCAAAAAAGTTGAATTAGCTCTCACTCCAAACATCAAAGTTGAAGTAGACACATCGAATTTGATTGTGCAACTTGTTAACCTATCATATCATAAAAATTATGAAAGTTATGGCCTTGGAAAGTTGACTTTCAAATTAGGGTTTAGACAAAATGACCTATAATGTTTCAACATAGAAAATGATTTTCCAAGCAAAACTATCTCTATGTCTCAACATGAAGTTGTTTAGAATGTCATTTAGAGTAAGTTTTCTCTTGGAATTATTTTAATATGGTGAAAATTGTAGGAGATGGGGTCTAGGGAAACCCAGTTTTGATCAGATGAATTCGTCTGGCCAATCACCACCAACCAACTTGCTAACCTCCAATTCTCTTGACTTTCTTGGCTCATGGTAGATCATAAATGCATAAGATGATGAATTTTGAAGTGTCCCTTGAGAAATTTGAACAATTGGTGAGATAGCTTGTTGGAGAAGTTACTCAGGATACCCAATGAAACTAGGGTTTCCAAGGCAAATCACCCTCAAATTATTGAAGAAAACTTGATCACTATAACATGTAGAGATCATTGGTACTTATATATGATGTTCATAACCATTCTTGAATCAATTCATGGTTGTGCTCTTTGTTCATGAGGGTCTCAAACCCTAGTTATGGACTTGATGAATCAATGAGATCATGCCCTACCTACAAAAGAGTTAGGCAAATACAAATACATATTTTTGGTATTTTGGTTAGTAAAAATGATAAAATACAAGTATGATATAATCACAAAGTGCTTGGTGATCTCTCCTAAAACAAACCCAATGAAAGAGGGGTAAGGAGGGTGCCAAGGTATGATCCCAATGCTAATGCTTATGATGAAGTTGCATGATAGAGTTATGCATTTTTGAAGTTTTGAAAAATAACTTGATCAATGGTATAGGTCAAAAGTGACCTATAATGTAGCCTCATATCACATGCTCAAAAAAGTTGAATTAGCTCTCACTCCAAACATCAAAGTTGAAGTAGACACATCGAATTTGATTGTGCAACTTGTTAACCTATCATATCATAAAAATTGAGAAAGTTATGGCCTTGGAAAGTTGACTTTCAAATTAGGGTTTAGACAAAATGACCTATAATGTTTCAACATAGAAAATGATTTTCCAAGCAAAACTATCTCTATGTCTCAACATGAAAGTTGTTTAGAATGTCATTTAGAGTAAGTTTTCTCTTGGAATTATTTTAATATGGTGAAAATTGTAGGAGATGGGGTCTAGGGAAACCCAGTTTTGATCAGATGAATTCGTCTGGCCAATCACCACCAACCAACTTGCTAACCTCCAATTCTCTTGACTTTCTTGGCTCATGGTAGATCATAAATGCATAAGATGATGAATTTTGAAGTGTCCCTTGAGAAATTTGAACAATTGGTGAGATAGCTTGTTGGAGAAGTTACTCAGGATACCCAATGAAACTAGGGTTTCCAAGGCAAATCACCCTCAAATTATTGAAGAAAACTTGATCACTATAACATGTAGAGATCATTGGTACTTATATATGATGTTCATAACCATTCTTGAATCAATTCATGGTTGTGCTCTTTGTTCATGAGGGTCTCAAACCCTAGTTATGGACTTGATGAATCAATGAGATCATGCCCTACCTACAAAAGAGTTAGGCAAATACAAATACATATTTTTGGTATTTTGGTTAGTAAAAATGATAAAATACAAGTATGATATAATCACAAAGTGCTTGGTGATCTCTCCTAAAACAAACCCAATGAAAGAGGGGTAAGGAGGGTGCCAAGGTATGATCCCAATGCTAATGCTTATGATGAAGTTGCATGATAGAGTTATGCATTTTTGAAGTTTTGAAAAATAACTTGATCAATGGTATAGGTCAAAAGTGACCTATAATGTAGCCTCATATCACATGCTCAAAAAAGTTGAATTAGCTCTCACTCCAAACATCAAAGTTGAAGTAGACACATCGAATTTGATTGTGCAACTTGTTAACCTATCATATCATAAAAATTATGAAAGTTATGGCCTTGGAAAGTTGACTTTCAAATTAGGGTTTAGACAAAATGACCTATAATGTTTCAACATAGAAAATGATTTTCCAAGCAAAACTATCTCTATGTCTCAACATGAAAGTTGTTTAGAATGTCATTTAGAGTAAGTTTTCTCTTGGAATTATTTTAATATGGTGAAAATTGTAGGAGATGGGGTCTAGGGAAACCCAGTTTTGATCAGATGAATTCGTCTGGCCAATCACCACCAACCAACTTGCTAACCTCCAATTCTCTTGACTTTCTTGGCTCATGGTAGATCATAAATGCATAAGATGATGAATTTTGAAGTGTCCCTTGAGAAATTTGAACAATTGGTGAGATAGCTTGTTGGAGAAGTTACTCAGGATACCCAATGAAACTAGGGTTTCCAAGGCAAATCACCCTCAAATTATTGAAGAAAACTTGATCACTATAACATGTAGAGATCATTGGTACTTATATATGATGTTCATAACCATTCTTGAATCAATTCATGGTTGTGCTCTTTGTTCATGAGGGTCTCAAACCCTAGTTATGGACTTGATGAATCAATGAGATCATGCCCTACCTACAAAAGAGTTAGGCAAATACAAATACATATTTTTGGTATTTTGGTTAGTAAAAATGATAAAATACAAGTATGATATAATCACAAAGTGCTTGGTGATCTCTCCCAAAACAAACCCAATGAAAGAGGGGTAAGGAGGGTGCCAAGGTATGATCCCAATGCTAATGCTTATGATGAAGTTGCATGATAGAGTTATGCATTTTTGAAGTTTTGAAAAATAACTTGATCAATGGTATAGGTCAAAAGTGACCTATAATGTAGCCTCATATCACATGCTCAAAAAAGTTGAATTAGCTCTCACTCCAAACATCAAAGTTGAAGTAGACACATCGAATTTGATTGTGCAACTTGTTAACCTATCATATCATAAAAATTATGAAAGTTATGGCCTTGGAAAGTTGACTTTCAAATTAGGGTTTAGACAAAATGACCTATAATGTTTCAACATAGAAAATGATTTTCCAAGCAAAACTATCTCTATGTCTCAACATGAAAGTTGTTTAGAATGTCATTTAGAGTAAGTTTTCTCTTGGAATTATTTTAATATGGTGAAAATTGTAGGAGATGGGGTCTAGGGAAACCCAGTTTTGATCAGATGAATTCGTCTGGCCAATCACCACCAACCAACTTGCTAACCTCCAATTCTCTTGACTTTCTTGGCTCATGGTAGATCATAAATGCATAAGATGATGAATTTTGAAGTGTCCCTTGAGAAATTTGAACAATTGGTGAGATAGCTTGTTGGAGAAGTTACTCAGGATACCCAATGAAACTAGGGTTTCCAAGGCAAATCACCCTCAAATTATTGAAGAAAACTTGATCACTATAACATGTAGAGATCATTGGTACTTATATATGATGTTCATAACCATTCTTGAATCAATTCATGGTTGTGCTCTTTGTTCATGAGGGTCTCAAACCCTAGTTATGGACTTGATGAATCAATGAGATCATGCCCTACCTACAAAAGAGTTAGGCAAATACAAATACATATTTTTGGTATTTTGGTTAGTAAAAATGATAAAATACAAGTATGATATAATCACAAAGTGCTTGGTGATCTCTCCTAAAACAAACCCAATGAAAGAGGGGTAAGGAGGGTGCCAAGGTATGATCCCAATGCTAATGCTTATGATGAAGTTGCATGATAGAGTTATGCATTTTTGAAGTTTTGAAAAATAACTTGATCAATGGTATAGGTCAAAAGTGACCTATAATGTAGCCTCATATCACATGCTCAAAAAAGTTGAATTAGCTCTCACTCCAAACATCAAAGTTGAAGTAGACACATCGAATTTGATTGTGCAACTTGTTAACCTATCATATCATAAAAATTGATGAAAGTTATGGCCTTGGAAAGTTGACTTTCAAATTAGGGTTTAGACAAAATGACCTATAATGTTTCAACATAGAAAATGATTTTCCAAGCAAAACTATCTCTATGTCTCAACATGAAAGTTGTTTAGAATGTCATTTAGAGTAAGTTTTCTCTTGGAATTATTTTAATATGGTGAAAATTGTAGGAGATGGGGTCTAGGGAAACCCAGTTTTGATCAGATGAATTCGTCTGGCCAATCACCACCAACCAACTTGCTAACCTCCAATTCTCTTGACTTTCTTGGCTCATGGTAGATCATAAATGCATAAGATGATGAATTTTGAAGTGTCCCTTGAGAAATTTGAACAATTGGTGAGATAGCTTGTTGGAGAAGTTACTCAGGATACCCAATGAAACTAGGGTTTCCAAGGCAAATCACCCTCAAATTATTGAAGAAAACTTGATCACTATAACATGTAGAGATCATTGGTACTTATATATGATGTTCATAACCATTCTTGAATCAATTCATGGTTGTGCTCTTTGTTCATGAGGGTCTCAAACCCTAGTTATGGACTTGATGAATCAATGAGATCATGCCCTACCTACAAAAGAGTTAGGCAAATACAAAGACATATTTTTGGTATTTTGGTTAGTAAAAATGATAAAATACAAGTATGATATAATCACAAAGTGCTTGGTGATCTCTCCTAAAACAAACCCAATGAAAGAGGGGTAAGGAGGGTGCCAAGGTATGATCCCAATGCTAATGCTTATGATGAAGTTGCATGATAGAGTTATGCATTTTTGAAGTTTTGAAAAATCACTTGATCAATGGTATAGGTCAAAAGTGACCTATAATGTAGCCTCATATCACATGCTCAAAAAAGTTGAATTAGCTCTCACTCCAAACATCAAAGTTGAAGTAGACACATCGAATTTGATTGTGCAACTTGTAAACCTATCATATCATAAAAATTGAAAGTTATGGCCTTGGAAAGTTGACTTTCAAATTAGGGTTTAGACAAAATGACCTATAATGTTTCAACATAGAAAATGATTTTCCAAGCAAAACTATCTCTATGTCTCAACATGAAAGTTGTTTAGAATGTCATTTAGAGTAAGTTTTCTCTTGGAATTATTTTAATATGGTGAAAATTGTAGGAGATGGGGTCTAGGGAGACCCAGTTTTGATCAGATGAATTCGTCTGGCCAATCACCACCAACCAACTTGCTAACCTCCAATTCTCTTGACTTTCTTGGCTCATGGTAGATCATAAATGCATAAGATGATGAATTTTGAAGTGTCCCTTGAGAAATTTGAACAATTGGTGAGATAGCTTGTTGGAGAAGTTACTCAGGATACCCAATGAAACTAGGGTTTCCAAGGCAAATCACCCTCAAATTATTGAAGAAAACTTGATCAATATAACATGTAGAGATCATTGGGACTTATATATGATGTTCATAACCATTCTTGAATCAATTCATGGTTGTGCTCTTTGTTCATGAGGGTCTCAAACCCTAGATATGGACTTGATGAATCAATGAGATCATGCCCTACCTACAAAAGAGTTAGGCAAATACAAAGACATATTTTTGGTATTTTGGTTAGTAAAAATGATAAAATACAAGTATGATATAATCACAAAGTGCTTGGTGATCTCTCCTAAAACAAACCCAATGAAAGAGGGGTAAGGAGGGTGCCAAGGTATGATCCCAATGCTAATGCTTATGATGAAGTTGCATGATAGAGTTATGCATTTTTGAAGTTTGGAAAAATCACTTGATCAATGGTATAGGTCAAAAGTGACCTATAATGTAGCCTCATATCACATGCTCAAAAAAGTTGAATTAGCTCTCACTCCAAACATCAAAGTTGAAGTAGACACATTGAATTTGATTGTGCAACTTGTAAATCTATCATCTTATAAAAATTGAGAAAGTTATGGCCTTGGAAAGTTGACTTTCAAATTAGGGTTTAGACAAAATGACCTATAATGTTTCAACATAGAAAATGATTTTCCAAGCAAAACTATCTCTATGACTCAACATGAAAGTTGTTTAGAATGTCATTTAGAGTAAGTTTTCTCTTGGAATTATTTTAATATGGTGAAAATTGTAGGAGATGGGGTCTAGGGAGACCCAGTTTTGATCAGATGAATTCGTCTGGCCAATCACCACCAACCAACTTGCTAACCTCCAATTCTCTTGACTTTCTTGGCTCATGGTAGATCATAAATGCATAAGATGATGAATTTTGAAGTGTCCCTTGAGAAATTTGAACAATTGGTGAGATAGCTTGTGGAGAAGTTACTCAGGATACCCAATGAAACTAGGGTTTCCAAGGCAAATCACCCTCAAATTATTGAAGAAAACTTGATCAATATAACATGTAGAGATCATTGGGACTTATATATGATGTTCATAACCATTCTTGAATCAATTCATGGTTGTGCTCTTTGTTCATGAGGGTCTCAAACCCTAGTTATGGACTTGATGAATCAATGAGATCATGCCCTACCTACAAAAGAGTTAGGCAAATACAAAGACATATTTTTGGTATTTTGGTTAGTAAAAATGATAAAATACAAGTATGATATAATCACAAAGTGCTTGGTGATCTCTCCCAAAACAAACCCAATGAAAGAGGGGTAAGGAGGGTGCCAAGGTATGATCCCAATGCTAATGCTTATGATGAAGTTGCATGATAGAGTTATGCATTTTTGAAGTTTGGAAAAATCACTTGATCAATGGTATAGGTCAAAAGTGACCTATAATGTAGCCTCATATCACATGCTCAAAAAAGTCGAATTAGCTCTCACTCCAAACATCAAAGTTGAAGTAGACATATCTAATTTGATTATGCAACTTGTAAACCTATCATATCATAAAAGTTGTGCAAGTTATGGCCTTGGAAAGTTGACTTTCAAAATTAGGGTTTAGACAAAATGACCTATAATGTTTCAACATAGAAAATGATTTTCCAAGCAAAACTATCTCTGTCTCAACATGAAAGTTGTTTAGAATGTCATTTAGAGTAAGTTTTCTTATAGAATTATTTTAATATGGTGAAAATTGTAGGAGATGGGGTCTAGGTAGACCCAGTTTTGATCAGATGAATTCGTCTGGCCAATCACCACCAACCAACTTGCTAACCTCCAATTCTCTTGACTTTCTTGGCTCATGGTAGATCATAAATGCATAAGATGATGAATTTTGAAGTGTCCCTTGAGAAATTTGATCAATTGGTGAGATAGCTTATTGGAGAAGTTACTCAGGATACCCAATAACCTAGAGTTTCCAAGGCAAATCACCCTCAAACTATTGAAGAAAACTTGATCAATATAACATGTAGAGATCATTGGGACTTATATATGATGTTCATAACCATTCTTGAATCAATTCATGGTTGTGCTCTTTGTTCATGAGGGTCTCAAACCCTAGATATGGACTTGATGAATCAATGAGATCATGCCCTACCTACAAAAGAGTTAGGCAAATACAAAGACATATTTTTGGTATTTTGGTTAGTAAAAATGATAAAATACAAGTATGATATAATCACAAAGTGCTTGGTGATCTCTCCCAAAACAAACCCAATGAAAGAGGGGTAAGGAGGGTGCCAAGGTATGATCCCAATGCTAATGCTTATGATGAAGTTGCATGATAGAGCTATGCATTTTTGAAGTTTGGAAAAATCACTTGATCAATGGTATAGGTCAAAAGTGACCTATAATGTAGCCTCATATCACATGCTCAAAAAATGTTGAATTAGCTCTCACTCCAAACATCAAAGTTGAAGTAGACACATCGAATTTGATTGGGCAACTTGTAACCCTATCATATCATAAAAATTGAGAAAGTTATGGCCTTGGAAAGTTGACTTTCAAATTAGGGTTTAGACAAAATGACCTATAATGTTTCAACATAGAAAATGATTTTCCAAGCAAAACTATCTCTTTGTCTCAACATGAAAGTTGTTTAGAATGTCATTTAGAGTAAGTTTGCTCTTGGAATTATTTTAATATGGTGAAAATTGTAGGAGATGGGGTCTAGGGAGACCCAGTTTTGATCAGATGAATTCGTCTGGCCAATCACCACCAACCAACTTGCTAACCTCCAATTCTCTTGACTTTCTTGGCTCATGGTAGATCATAAATGCATAAGATGATGAACTTTGAAGTGTCCCTTGAGAAATTTGAACAATTGGTGAGATAGCTTGTCGGAGAAGTTACTCAGGATACCCAATGAAACTAGGGTTTCCAAGGCAAATCACCCTCAAATTATTGAAGAAAACTTGATCAATATAACATGTAGAGATCATTGGGACTTATATATGATGTTCATAACCATTCTTGAATCAATTCATGGTTGTGCTCTTTGTTCATAGGGTCTCAAACCCTAGTTATGGACTTGATGAATCAATGAGATCATGCCCTACCTACAAAAGAGTTAGGCAAATACAAAGACATATTTTTGGTATTTTGGTTAGTAAAAATGATAAAATACAAGTATGATATAATCACAAAGTGCTTGGTGATCTCTCCCAAAACAAACCCAATGAAAGAGGGGTAAGGAGGGTGCCAAGGTATGATCCCAATGCTAATGCTTATGATGAAGTTGCATGATAGAGTTATGCATTTTTGAAGTTTGGAAAAATCACTTGATCAATGGTATAGGTCAAAAGTGACCTATAATGTAGCCTCATATCACATGCTCAAAAAATGTTGAATTAGCTCTCACTCCAAACATCAAAGTTGAAGTAGACACATCGAATTTGATTGTGCAACTTGTAAACCTATCATATCATAAAAATTGAGAAAGTTATGGCCTTGGAAAGTTGACTTTCAAATTGGGGTTTAGACAAAATGACCTATAATGTTTCAACATAGAAAATGATTTTCCAAGCAAAATTATCTCTATGACTCAACATGAAAGTTGTTTAGAATGTCATTTAGAGTAAGTTTTCTCTTGGAATTATTTTAATATGGTGAAAATTGTAGGAGATGGGGTCTAGGGAGACCCAGTTTTGATCAGATGAATTCGTCTGCCCAATCACCACCAACCAACTTGCTAACCTCCAATTCTCTTGACTTTCTTGGCTCATGGTAGATCATAAATGCATAAGATGATGAACTTTGAAGTGTCCCTTGAGAAATTTGATCAACTGGTGAGATAGCTTGTTGGAGAAGTTACTCAAGATACCCAATCAAACTAGGGTTTCCAAGGCAAATCAACCTCAAACTATTGAAGAAAACTTGATCAATATAACATGTAGAGATCATTGGGACTTATATATGATGTTCATAACCATTCTTGAATCAATTCATGGTTGTGCTCTTTGTTCATGAGGGTCTCAAACCCTAGTTATGGACTTGATGAATCAATGAGATCATGCCCTACCTACAAAAGAGTTAGGCAAATACAAAGACATATTTTTGGTATTTTGGTTAGTAAAAATGATAAAATACAAGTATGATATAATCACAAAGTGCTTGGTGATCTCTCCCAAAACAAACCCAATGAAAGAGGGGTAAGGAGGGTGCCAAGGTATGATCCCAATGCTAATGCTTATGATGAAGTTGCATGATAGAGTTATGCATTTTTGAAGTTTGGAAAAATCACTTGATCAATGGTATAGGTCAAAAGTGACCTATAATGTAGCCTCATATCACATGCTCAAAAAATGTTGAATTAGCTCTCACTCCAAACATCAAAGTTAAAGTAGACACATCGAATTTGATTGTGCAACTTGTAAACCTATCATATCATAAAAATTGAGAAAGTTATGGCCTTGGAAAGTTGACTTTCAAATTAGGGTTTAGACAAAATGACCTATAATTTTTCAACATAGAAAATGATTTTCCAAGCAAAACTATCTCTATGACTCAACATGAAAGTTGTTTAGAATGTCATTTAGAGTAAGTTTTCTCTTGGAATTATTTTAATATGGTGAAAATTGTAGGAGATGGGGTCTAGGGAGACCCAGTTTTGATCAGATGAATTCGTCTGGCCAATCACCACCAACCAACTTGCTAACCTCCAATTCTCTTGACTTTCTTGGCTCATGGTAGATCATAAATGCATAAGATGATGAATTTTGAAGTGTCCCTTGAGAAATTTGAACAATTGGTGAGATAGCTTGTTGGAGAAGTTACTCAGGATACCCAATCAAACTAGGGTTTCCAAGGCAAATCACCCTCAAACTATTGAAGAAAACTTGATCAATATAACATGTAGAGATCATTGGGACTTATATATGATGTTCATAACCATTCTTGAATCAATTCATGGTTGTGCTCTTTGTTCATGAGGGTCTCAAACCCTAGATATGGACTTGATGAATCAATGAGATCATGCCCTACCTATAAAAGAGTTAGCCAAATACAAAGATATATTTTTGGTTTTTTGGTTAGTAAAAATGATAAAATACAAGTATGATATAATCACAAAGTGCTTGGTGATCTCTCCTAAAACAAACCCAATGAAAGAGGGGTAAGGAGGGTGCCAAGGTATGATCCCAATGCTAATGCTTATGATGAAGTTGCATGATAGAGCTATGCATTTTTGAAGTTTGGAAAAATCACTTGATCAATGGTATAGGTCAAAAGTGACCTATAATGTAGCCTCATATCACATGCTCAAAAAATGTTGAATTAGCTCTCACTCCAAACATCAAAGTTGAAGTAGACACATCGAATTTGATTGGGCAACTTGTAACCCTATCATATAATAAAAATTGAGAAAGTTATGGCCTTGGAAAGTTGACTTTTAAATTAGGGTTTAGACAAAATGACCTATAATGTTTCAACATAGAAAATGATTTTCCAAATAAAACTCTCTCTATGACTCAACATGAAAGTTGTTTAGAATGTCATTTAGAGTAAGTTTTCTCTTGGAATTATTTTAATATGGTGAAAATTGTAGGAGATGGGGTCTAGGGAGACCCAGTTTTGATCATATGAATTCGTCTGGCCAATCACCACCAACCAACTTTCTAACCTCCAATTCTCTTGACTTTCTTGGCTCATGGTAGATCATAAATGCATAAGATGATGAACTTTGAAGTGTCCCTTGAGAAATTTGAACAATTGGTGAGATAGCTTGTCGGAGAAGTTACTCAGGATACCCAATGAAACTAGGGTTTCCAAGGCAAATCACCCTCAAATTATTGAAGAAAACTTGATCAATATAACATGTAGAGATCATTGGGACTTATATATGATGTTCATAACCATTCTTGAATCAATTCATGGTTGTGCTCTTTGTTCATGAGGGTCTCAAACCCTAGTTATGGACTTGATGAATCAATGAGATCATGCCCTACCTACAAAAGAGTTAGGCAAATACAAAGACATATTTTTGGTATTTTGGTTAGTAAAAATGATAAAATACAAGTATGATATAATCACAAAGTGCTTGGTGATCTCTCCCAAAACAAACCCAATGAAAGAGGGGTAAGGAGGGTGCCAAGGTATGATCCCAATGCTAATGCTTATGATGAAGTTGCATGATAGAGTTATGCATTTTTGAAGTTTGGAAAAATCACTTGATCAATGGTATAGGTCAAAAGTGACCTATAATGTAGCCTCATATCACATGCTCAAAAAAGTTGAATTAGCTCTCACTCCAAACATCAAAGTTGAAGTAGACACATCGAATTTGATTGTGCAACTTGTAAACCTATCATATCATAAAAATTGAGAAAGTTATGGCCTTGGAAAGTTGACTTTCAAATTGGGGTTTAAACAAAATGACCCATAATGTTTCAACATAGAAAATGATTTTCCAAGCAAAACTATCTCTATGACTCAACATGAAAGTTGTTTAGAATGTCATTTAGAGTAAGTTTTCTCTTGGAATTATTTTAATATGGTGAAAATTGTAGGAGATGGGGTCTAGGGAGACCCAGTTTTGATCAGATGAATTCGTCTGGCCAATCACCACCAACCAACTTGCTAACCTCCAATTCTCTTGACTTTCTTGGCTCATGGTAGATCATAAATGCATAAGATGATGAACTTTGAAGTGTCCCTTGAGATATTTGAACAATTGGTGAGAGAGCTTGTCGGAGAAGTTACTCAGAAAACCCAATGAAACTAGGGTTTCCAAGGCAAATCACCCTCAAATTATTGAAGAAAACTTGATCAATATAACATGTAGAGATCATTGGGACTTATATATGATGTTCATAACCATTCTTGAATCAATTCATGGTTGTGCTCTTTGTTCATGAGGGTCTCAAACCCTAGTTATGGACTTGATGAATCAATGAGATCATGCCCTACCTACAAAAGAGTTAGGCAAATACAAAGACATATTTTTGGTATTTTGGTTAGTAAAAATGATAAAATACAAGTATGATATAATCACAAAGTGCTTGGTGATCTCTCCCAAAACAAACCCAATGAAAGAGGGGTAAGGAGGGTGCCAGGGTATGATCCCAATGCTAATGCTTATGATGAAGTTGCATGATAGAGTTATGCATTTTTGAAGTTTGGAAAAATCACTTGATCAATGGTACAGGTTAAAAGTGACCTATAATGTAGCCTCATATCACATGCTCAAAAAAGTTGAATTAGCTCTCACTCCAAACATCAAAGTTGAAGTAGACACATCAAATTTGATTGTGCAACTTGTAAACCTATCATATCATAAAAATTGAGAAAGTTATGGCCTTGGAAAGTTGACTTTCAAATTAGGGTTTAGACAAAATGACCTATAATGTTTCAAAATAGAAAATGATTTTCAAAGCAAAACTATCTCTATGTCTCAACATGAGAGTTGTTTAGAATGTAATTTAGAGTAAGTTTGCTCTTGGAATTATTTTCATATGGTGAAAATTGTAGGAGATGGGGTCCAGGGAGACCCGGTTTTGATCATATGAATTCGTCTGGCCAGTCACCACCAACCAACTTGCTAACCTGCAATTCTCTTGACTTTCTTGGCTCATGGTAGATCATAATGCATAAGATGATGAATTTTAAAGTGTCTCTTGAGAAATTTGAACATTTGGTGAGAGAGCTTGTTGGAGAAGTTACTCAGGATACCCAATGAAACTAGGGTATCCAAGGCAAATCACCCTCAAATTATTGAAGAAAACATGATCAATATAACATGTAGAGATCATTGGGACTTATATATGATGTTCATAACCATTCTTGAATCAATTCATGGTTGTGCTCTTGGTTCATGAGGGTCTCAAACCCTAGTTATGGACTTGATGAATCAATGAGATCATGCCCTACCTACAAAAGAGTTAGGCAAATACAAAGACATATTTTTGGTATTTTGGTTAGTAAAAATGATAAAATACAAGTATGATATAATCACAAAGTGCTTGGTGATCTCTCCTAAAATACAAGTATGATACCTAATTTTTGGAATTATTTTGGTATGCTTTTGATGGAATTCATTCTGTTTGGACATTGGATGTTGCATTTGACCTAGTTTGTACCATATTGTGCATGAAATGAGATTGGTAAATGATATGAGTATGGGATCAATTGCATTGCTTCTATTTGCATTAATTTGGTTTTGGTTGAGAATTGTTTGCTGTTTAGAATTTTTTCTCCCTTTTGGACCCTAGGCTTGGCTTAGGGGTCCAGTTTCTCACATTTGGTTTGACTTTTCAGGATGAAATGCACAAAGCTTAAGGAGAATGATTCAAGTCAATAAAATTGAATTTGTTTGATGTGGAGAACTAACATAAATTTGTTTTGTAGGTTGTGAAGCTTGAGCTTGAGCTTATAGCTTGCACTTGTGTGCATTAATCTGTGTTGCTTAATCTGTATAGTCTGACTGATTAACATTTGCTGTTTACTGTTGGTTTGTCTGAGTACTGATGATACTTGATTGATTTCAGGTACATTTAGTTGCTTACAGTTCTTTAAGAACTTGCTTGCTGCTGCTTGGTTTTTGAACCACTTGAGGTAGGACTTCTATTCTTCATGTAGTCTGGAGACCCGGCCTGTTATTTGGTCGGGCAAACTGTCTGAAGTCCTCCTTAAGAGGCGATGTTTGTGATTGTTTAATATTGTGCCCAAGTAGGTGAAGTCCTCTATGAGGCAATTGGTGGAAGCCAAGGGATATGCAATCTATCCCCCACTATTCTGTGAGTCGTCCCTCTGCTCACACGTCTGTGTGTTAATGCATTGGGACATAAACCCAAGATCTTGTGCTGTTGCACAATCGAGTCAGAGTCTTGAGCGTAGAAGGGTCCCTCCATTCTGGACCCACGCTCCTTTGTCTAAAAGCTCTCCCTGGTCAGGGATAAGAGCTGTGAGGTCTCATCCTCACTTCACCTTTTCATCTGCTTCACCTTAGCCTCGTAATGGCAAGGTTAAGAGCGAATAATACCCATGTACAGATGACTTGCTTCGGCAGTCAAACCCATTGTTTGAGCCCACTTGACTGGTTATAGTGTGTGCTATGTGAATATTTGTTTGACATGTTTGCTTGAAATGCTTGTTTTGATCTGTATGCTTGTATGCTTGCTTCTTTCCTGGATAAGATTAGCTTGCAGTTGTGCAAGTAGGTAGAAACCTGAACGTAGGGTAACGATGCATGACAACACTAGGCTCGAGTCCAGCTCCCTGGTAGTGTGTCTTCCCTCGGTTTCTGGCTAGATTTTCTTTCCCTTGAGGGGGAACTACATCGCCCTGATCCTTGTTCCAGACGAGGTATGTAGGCAGGTGGTCGTGCGAGACCACTCTGGGCAACCTTTTTCTTTTTTGCGTGTGTTTACTTGTTATCTGATTGTGTGTTTGGTTCGGATGCCGACGTAAGTCCAGTGATTGGCGGTCGGGCTCCACGTTTGCCGTTTTGTGCGTGTTTTGGTTCGGATGCTGACGTAATTCCATCGAGTGGTTGTCGGGCTCCAGGTTTGCCATCTGTTTGTGCGTTTTGTGTTGTTTGGCGTGCGTAAGCCGAACTACAGTGGCTCTGATTCTCGTTCCAGACGAGATATGTAGGCATAGGATGCGATGTCCTATCGAGCTCCCTTCTCTTAACCCCACCTGCGTTCCCTGTGTGTGTGCGATGTTTAGCAACCTATTCTTTATTTTAGAACGTGGATCCCGTCGAGTACGACGGACGTGAGGGGTGCTAATACCTTCCCCTTGCGTAACCGACTCTCTTACCCTTTCTCTTTGGTCGCGAGACCATTTCCTTTCCAGGTTTCTCTGAGCGTTTCCTTTCCCTATCTTGGGAAAATAACGCGCAGTGGCGCTCTGTGTTGTGTTTTATTTGAGTCCCGCCGTGTTGTTTTTTCGCGGATGCGACAGCTGGCGACTCTGCTGGGGACGTGTGATGTAGACCTATGCTGGTCCATCATACTGTGCGAGTCCTCCTATCGTTCTAGGGTTGTTTAGGTTGCTTGTTTTGCTTCATTTATTGCACTTATTATTCTAACAGGTATATATTTGCATTAAATATTTGCATGCATCATACTATCATGCTGTGCCGTCCTCTGTGCAGGGTTTCCTTGTTTTTGGGGTGGGTTGTTTGCGTGGTGCTAAAACCAGGCCGGTATCCACCTCGGATTAGTGTGTCTCACGTTCCTCATTGACTCAATCAGAGATGTGCAACGTGACATGCCCAAAGCCGGACGAGGTTCATCTGATAGATCTGTATGCTTTCATTGTGGAATATTCCCACTTTGGTTGAGTTACTTCATTTGAGCTGTTGATCTGGGACCGCTCATTTCCCGGCTCTTTAGTTTAGACGGTCTCAGGAGAGCTACAATGGCACACCCGAAAGGGCAAACCCATTGAGTATCTCTGCCCGATTGTCGAGACTATTATCCGCCTTAGGATGACCTGTTTAGAATTTACCTGTGAGGGGAGGGTGATTCTTTCAGATGCATGTTCAGATGGTGACTTTTGTTCCGTGGATCAGAGTCCTATTTATAAGTCGGATTTATGGCCATTTATTGTCGTGACGCCGGAGTGCTGTCCGTGGATTTTATCAGTGGGGATCCGTTTATTTCAGGATTCCCTGGGCCGATTCTGAGATCATTGTGGGTATCTGCTCAGAGATTGTCAGATGATGATGATGATGTATCTGTCTTCCGTTTATTTCGGAACCCTTGAGTTGGATTTGTGGTTACATGTTCCCTCAGATGGTTGTGATCGGTTCAGAAATCAGGGCTGTGATTCAGAGCAACAAATGATCAGATGACTTGGAGGATGGCCCAGTGCATGCATACATCTGCATCATTCTCATTTTGCATTCATCTGCACCAAACCTACGTCTAGCCATATGGGGAGTATTATGGATTGAGAATCTGGTTGAGAGACATCTGGATGTCAAAAAGTTATTGGTGAAATATTATTTGTCTCGATGAAGCCAGGATCAAGAGACAAAGTGTTCCTCATGTGGATGGACATTGCATTCATGCATAATAACTTGTTTTCTGTTTTGCAGGTGTCAGTTTCTAACCTGTTTGATTGACACAGGAATGATGAATCCGTCCAACACCGACATTCTCGAGCTGAAAGAGAAGATGGGAGAGCTGATCAGTGTCATGCAAGAGTTCGCCTTAGGGCAGAAAGTGATTGCCGAGAAGGTGGGGAGGATTGAAGACTGGTTGAAGAAAGGGAAAATACCAGGAAATGCTTCGTCGTCTGGACCGAAGAAATCCTTTGGTAATGACCAGCGCAAGGATGGGGGTGAACCAAGTGCTGTGTATGCCCAGAGAGGACACGGCAGGGGTCGTTACTACCAGCACACTGCTGCGGTAACCATCCCTGCTGGTAATCAGTCAGCCCGACAGCAACCTCAGACAACTCCACAGAAGATACAGGGAGCTGGGAGTCAAGTGAAAGGAAAGGGGGTTGATCGTCATTTTGACAAGCCACCCATGACGTATGCTCTTCTGTTTAAAAAGTTGATGGATCTGGGGATGGTTCAGCCAAGGATGTTAGCTCCATTGAGATCAGATCAGAGGCCACCTAACTATAATGAGAACGCCAGGTGTGAATTCCATTCTGGTGCGCTTGGGCATAACATTGAGGGTTGTAGAGCCTTCAAGCATACTGTCCAAGATCTGGTGGATTCCAAGGCCCTCAATTTTACATTGTCATTGAATGCTGATGCCAATCCCATGTCGGCGCATGGACAGGCGATGGTGGGTGCAATTGCTGAAAATTCAGATCGCGTCTGTGCGATGGGGGAAGAGACTGACAGCGACTGTGAACTTGAGTCATGGATAAAATCGTGCGTGGCAGGGAACTAGAAGGCCTAACAGATCAGCACTGTCACTCATCCGGAAGAGTAATGATTTTCTGTTTTCAGTTGTTATCTGCATGAAAGCCGTACGTCTTGCCCGACACGTAATGGTCCATTGTAAGGGCCACCTCATGTTTAAATTTTGCAACATTTTGCATCATAAATAAATGGATGTTTTTCAGTTAAAAGCGGTGTTCCCTGTTTTTCATTTATTTTTGCAGTTTAAAAACAAATAAAAATGGCAATGTTTATTTTCATTTTTCTCTTTTTTTGATTTGTCTCGTTCCGAATTCAAAAATAATTCTTCGGATCTCGTTGATAACAATTTGGTTACACCTCATATGACTTCGACAATCCGATCTATCTTGCTGAAGAAGAAGACGAAGAAGATTGTGATCGGCTGGAATTAGCCAGGTTGTTGAAACAAGAGGAGAAGGTGATTCAGCCGCTCGAAGAGCGAATTGAGGTTGTTATTCCAAGCACCGCCGAGGTCAGGAAGAAATGAAAATCCGGGCTGCTTCAGAGGCAAGTCAAGCGCAGAATGGTAGCCCTGTTGAAGGAGCGTGTGAGTACCTTCACCTGGTCATGTCAGGATATGCCAGGGTCGGATACCGATGTCGTTGTGCACGAGCTACCATGGAGAGAAGACTGTCCTCTAGAGAAGCAAAACGCCAGTGCCTGTATCAGGGAGCCATGGTGACTTTGTTTCATGATAT
This sequence comes from Lathyrus oleraceus, assembly GCF_024323335.1. Lineage (NCBI taxonomy): Eukaryota > Viridiplantae > Streptophyta > Magnoliopsida > Fabales > Fabaceae > Lathyrus > Lathyrus oleraceus. Next base: position 2,796 of record NW_026113279.1, on the reverse strand, counting down.
GATTCATCATGAAATCGAATGCTATAACATGATAGCAAAGTCCCAAACAGAAGAGGGGCATCTGGTAGATCCGGGGCAAGTCGTTTGACTGGTTGAGACAATTCAGACTGAGGTTGAATTCGAATGAGTGCACTACCAGAGTGCGATCCGGTAAGATGTTGGGGTTCATTATAAGAGAGGAATCGAGGTTGATCCTGCTAAAAAAGAAAAAAAAAGGGAAAAACAATAAGAGAAACGCCTGAATCGAGAAAGAAAAAGAGGGGTTCGTGGTTTCTTAGAAAGATTGAACTACCTGTCATGGTTCACATCTCATCTAACAGCCACGTGTGAATCCATATTCAGGATGTTGAAAAGAAAGATCAAACGGTCAGGTGAAATAATGATTGCCAAAAGGGGCATGGAAGAAATAAAAAAAATAAGTTGCAGGAACTTCTGATTCTGATACCTTCCGTGGAAGGAGCGATTGTTAATCTGGTACTTGACAGCCTTCGAGGGGTCTACGAGGTGAAGTGGGTCAGCATGACGAGTCTTGTCGAAAAGAGCATGCAATTTACCTTAGTAAAAAGTTTATCGACTGTGAAACAATACATTCATTGCTCGAGAAAACTTGATGTACTTTGGCATAGGCTGCTCGCTGACTGAGACAGTGTATGCTGGTTCATACCACTTTGTGGATTTCGAGATGGATCTGATCAGGTATATTTCTGAAAGAGCCAGCAATGACCGGACGGGTTGCGAAAGGGCCAATGATTTTGATTGAATACGATATTCGATGTACCTCTCAGGAAGCAATCAAGGGGTGTATTGCCTGATTACATCGCTCAACAACCCGTGGAGGATTATCAACCGATGAAGTTTGAGTTCCCTGATGAGGACATCTCGAGGTGCTCCAATCGAAAGATTGAGAGTGACCGATCCCGGAGGAGGGGCCTGACCCTGAATCCGAACGGATTCTGATGTCTGATGGGGGAGGTTAAGGTGAATAAGTTTTGTTGCCCGGATAACGCTTGAAGGCACCAGCAGGGTGGCTGAGTATGAAGCTGGTATCCGGGGTATCGAACCTCGGGGCGCCTACTGGGGAAACTCCTTTCTCATTGGTATATGGAATGGAGGCGGTATTACCGGTTGAGGTTCAGATTCCCTCTTTGAGAGTCCTGATGGACGTGAACTTGCAAGAGGCTGAATGGGTAAGGACCCGGTATGAAGAGTTAAGCCTGATTGAAGAAAAGAGGCTGGCAGCCATCTGTCATGGGCAGTTGTACCAGCAACGGATGAAGCGTGCCTTTGACAAGAAGGTGCGACCTCGGGTATATCACGTGGGTGATATGGTGTTGAAAGGATCCTTCCTCCTCAAAACGATCGAAGGGGCAAATGGACACCGAATTATAAGGTCCATTCGTGGTCAAGAAGGTTGTCTCAGGCGAGCCTTGTTCTTAATGACCACGGATGGCGAAGATTTTCAATCCCCTGTGAATGCGGACGCAGTTAAAAAAATACTTCGTATAAGAGACCCGCTGGACGAAAAGAACAAAATAGTCCAGGCAAAAAAGGGCATCCCGGCGAACCAAAAACAGAAAGAAAGGTTCGGGCAAAAATTAGGGACAAAAATGAAAAATGTACACCCGGCAAGTCGAAAACCTGAAAAGGCGACTTGGGCAAAATGGGTATCCCGGTGGGCTGAAAACCCGAAAGGGCGGTCCAAGCAAAAGAGGGATTGAAACGAACAACTGCGTCTAGCATGATCATTTGCGCTTTGGTTAAAGCATCATGGATAATACCCGGTAGGGATCAATCAGAATCGTCTTGTTCAGAAGGCAGAAAGCAAGGGGAGTCTGAGGACATAGGGGGTGTAACCGAGTTGGAACTCGATGAGATCACGGGTTTCACATTGCCATTAGGATAGATTTTTCCTTTTGTGCGCAATTACCTCTTTTCAGGAATTGCTTCCTTTGTATTGCTCAATTTGAGCCACACTTTTTTCAATCAATAAAATACACATTCAGTCAAATAATTTGGTTTTTGTTTTTCATTACCGCTTGATTGCAAAAACATCCAGATATTTTTGATAAAGAATCTTTTCATTTTAAGACATACAGGTCCCTTCCAATGCATGCTTATAGGATTGAAAGTTTGAAATCTTATCCGGAAGGTTGAGGGACCCAGTGTTGAAATCTTGACACGCCTGGGGCACGGTTTTATCTGACGGTCTGTTTTGCCGGAACTGTTAGGTATTTTCACTAACTTGCAGGTTGTGATGTGGAAGCTTGTCGACAAAACAAATCCCCATGAGTCCAGACAGGGACGAATGAATGTGAAGGGATGACGAAGAGACGTTGAGACGTACGACGATCCTTGATTTTAATCAAGAAGACTCTTCAAAGTCGGACGATTGGAAAGTATGTAAATCCCCGCAGAGTCCGATCAAGGACGAGTGCATGAAGAAGCGATGAGAAGACGTCGAGACGTCCGACGACCTTTGAAATTAACCAAGAAGACTCTTCAAAGTCGAAAGATTGAAATTTCTATATAATTCCCAGGAGTACGTCTCGTCGAGCGTGGAGCGATTGGGAATACAAGATGATGGAGCAAAAAGGTCCAGACGAGTCTGGGAGTTCTCAAAAGTGGAAAGCCGATACGAGATTGGGAGGTTGATACCATGGTTCGATGAGTCGACGGGTGTTCTGTACCAATTTTTCTCATTTCCCAGCGAGAGTCCCCAAGCAGAATCAGAGGACTAGCTCCCCAGCAGATCCAAGGTCTGTGGTTCCCAGCCGAGTCGTGATGATTATCCCCGGC
>NW_026113278.1:30000-31366 GCF_024323335.1 Lathyrus oleraceus | reverse complement strand
TTAAGGTTTAGGGTTTAGAGTTTTAGGGAAAATAATTCTAACAGTATATAAGCAATTGTACGTAAGTTTAGAGAAAATGATTTATAATTTGAGATAGAGGGATTAGAATTTTACAATGTGTTAAAAAAAACATAGAATGAAGAACAAACGGAGAATGAGATTCGATCTTTTAGATTAGCATTTTTTTAAAGGATTAAATTATGTACAATTGCTTATATGCTGTTAGAACTGTTTTCCATTCATGATATAACATGTGGAGTTAATCTCCCATTTTTGGAAAAATAAATGTACGACACAGTCATGTTTTGGTAGAGGATCTGAATGTGACGTTAAGTTTTAGACAGATATCACCTTATGAATGAAAAAAGCACAAAAAATATCATTGGAACAACACCTATGTTTTATCCTTTTTTTAAATAAACAATTTAAATACAAAAATTAAAATAAAAAAGACTTAAATCTTAAATTATATATATATATATATATATATATATTATATATATATATATATATATATATATATATATATATATATATATATATATATATTATATATATATATATTTAAGGTTTAGGGTTTAGAGTTTTAGGGAAATAATTCTAACAGTATATAAGCAATTGTACGTAAGTTTAGAGAAAATGATTTATAATTTGAGATAGAGGGATTAGAATTTTACAATGTGTTAAAAAAACATAGAATGAAGAACAAACGGAGAATGAGATTCGATCTTTTAGATTAGCATTTTTTAAAGGATTAAACTTATGTACAATTGCTTATATGCTGTTAGAACTGTTTTCCATTCATGATATAACATGTGGAGTTAATCTCCCATTTTTGGAAAATAAATGTACGACACAGTCATGTTTTGGTAGAGGATCTGAATGTGACGTTAAGTTTTAGACAGATATCACCTTATGAATGAAAAAAGCACAAAAAATATCATTGGAACAACACCTATTTTATCCTTTTTTTTAAATAAACAATTTAATACAAAAATTAAAATAAAAAAGAACTTTAAATACATATATAAATTATATTAAATCTATATAATATATATATATATATATATATATATATATATATATAATATATATATATATATATATATATATATATATATATATATATATATATATATTTAAGGTTTAGGGTTTAGAGTTTTAGGGAAAATAGTTCTAACAGTATATAAGCAATTGTACGTAAGTTTAGAGAAAATGATTTATAATTTGAGATAGAGGGAGTAGAATTTTACAATGTGTTAAAAAAAACATAGAATGAAGAACAAACGGAGAATGAGATTCGATCTTTTAGATTAGCATTTTTTTAAAGGATTAAACTTATGTACAATTGCTTATATGCTGTTAG
>NW_026113278.1:20000-22500 GCF_024323335.1 Lathyrus oleraceus | reverse complement strand
AAAAGACTTAAATCTTTAACATTATATATAAATATATATATATATATATATATATATATATATATATATATATATATATATATATATATATATATATATATATATATTTAAGGTTTAGGGTTTAGAGTTTTAGGGAAAATAATTCTAACAGTATATAAGCAATTGTACGTAAGTTTAGAGAAAATGATTTATAATTTGAGATAGAGGGATTAGAATTTTACAATGTGTTAAAAAAAACATAGAATGAAGAACAAACGGAGAATGAGATTCGATCTTTTAGATTAGCATTTTTTTAAAGGATTAAACTTATGTACAATTGCTTATATGCTGTTAGAACTGTTTTCCATTCATGATATAACATGTGGAGTTAATCTCCCATTTTTGGAAAAATAAATGTACGACACAGTCATGTTTTGGTAGAGGATCTGAATGTGACGTTAAGTTTTAGACAGATATCACCTTATGAATGAAAAAAAGCACAAAAAATATCATTGGAACAACACCTATGTTTTATCCTTTTTTTTTAAATAAACAATTTAATACAAAAATTAAAATAAAAAAGACTTAAATCTTAACATTATATATATATATATATATATATATATATATATATATATATATATATATATATATATATATATATATATTTAAGGTTTAGGGTTTAGAGTTTTAGGGAAATATTCTAACAGTATATAAGCAATTGTACGTAAGTTTAGAGAAAATGATTATAATTTGAGATAGAGGGATTAGAATTTTACAATGTGTTAAAAAAACATAGAATGAAGAACAAACGGAGAATGAGATTCGATCTTTTAGATTAGCATTTTTTTAAAGGATTAAACTTATGTACAATTGCTTATATGCTGTTAGAACTGTTTTCCATTCATGATATAACATGTGGAGTTAATCTCCCATTTTTGGAAAAATAAATGTACGACACAGTCATGTTTTGGTAGAGGATCTGAATGTGACGTTAAGTTTTAGACAGATATCACCTTATGAATGAAAAAAGCACAAAAAATATCATTGGAACAACACCTATGTTTTATCCTTTTTTTTAAATAAACAATTTAATACAAAAATTAAATAAAAAAGACTTAATCTTTACATTATATATAAATTATATATATATATATATATATATATATATATATATATATATATATATATATATAATATATATATATATATATATATATATATATATAAGGTTTAGGGTTTAGAGTTTTAGGGAAAATAATTCTAACAGTATATAAGCAATTGTACGTAAGTTTAGAGAAAATGATTTATAATTTGAGATAGAGGGATTAGAATTTTACAATGTGTTAAAAAAACATAGAATGAAGAACAAACGGAGAATGAGATTCGATCTTTTAGATTAGCATTTTTTTAAAGGATTAAACTTATGTACAATTGCTTATATGCTGTTAGAACTGTTTTCCATTCATGATATAACATGTGGAGTTAATCTCCCATTTTTGGGAAAATAAATGTACGACACAGTCATGTTTTGGTAGAGGATCTGAATGTGACGTTAAGTTTTAGACAGATATCACCTTATGAATGAAAAAAAGCACAAAAAATATCATTGGAACAACACCTATGTTTTATCCTTTTTTTTAAATAAACAATTTAAATACAAAAATTAAAATAAAAAAGACTTAAATCTTTAACATTATATATATATATATATATATAGATATATATAATATATATATATATATATATATATATATATATATATATATATATATATATATATATTAAGGTTTAGGGTTTAGAGTTTTAGGGAAAATAATTCTAACAGTATATAAGCAATTGTACGTAAGTTTAGAGAAAATGATTTATAATTTGAGATAGAGGGATTAGAATTTTACAATGTGTTAAAAAAAACATAGAATGAAGAACAAACGGAGAATGAGATTCGATCTTTTAGATTAGCATTTTTTTAAAGGATTAAACTTATGTACAATTGCTTATATGCTGTTAGAACTGTTTTCCATTCATGATATAACATGTGGAGTTAATCTCCCATTTTTGGAAAAATAAATGTACGACACAGTCATGTTTTGGTAGAGGATCTGAATGTGACGTTAAGTTTTAGACAGATATCACCTTATGAATGAAAAAAAGCACAAAAAATATCATTGGAACAACACCTATGTTTTATCCTTTTTTTTAAATAAACAATTTAATACAAAATTAAATAAAAAACTTAATCTTAACATATATATATATATATATATATATATATATATATATATATATATATATATATATATATATATTTAAGGTTTAGGGTTTAGAGTTTTAGGGAAAATAATTCTAACAGTATATAAGCAATTGTACGTAAGTTTAGAGAAAATGATTTATAATTTGAGATAGAGGGATTAGAATTTTACAATGTGTTAAAAAAAACATAGAATGAAGAACAAACGGAGAATGAGATTCGATCTTTTAGATTAGCATTTTTTTAAAGGATTAAACTTATGTACAATTG
>NW_026113278.1:12500-15000 GCF_024323335.1 Lathyrus oleraceus | reverse complement strand
TCATTGGAACTGCACCTATGTTTTATCCTTTTTTTAAATAAACAATTTAATACAAAATTAAAATAAAAAAGACTTAATCTTTAAATATATATATATATATATATATATATATATATATATATATATATATATATATATATATATATATATATATATATATATATATATATATATATATATATATATATATATATATATATATATATATATATAAGGTTTAGGGTTTAGAGTTTTAGGGAAAATAGTTCTAACAGTATATAAGCAATTGTACGTAAGTTTAGAGAAAATGATTTATAATTTGAGATAGAGGGATTAGAATTTTACAATGTGTTAAAAAAACATAGAATGAAGAACAAACGGAGAATGAGATTCGATCTTTTAGATTAGCATTTTTTTAAAGGACTAAACTTATGTACAATTGCTTATATGCTGTTAGAACTGTTTTCCATTCATGATATAACATGTGGAGTTAATCTCCCATTTTGGAAAAATAAATGTACGACACAGTCATGTTTTGGTAGAGGATCTGAATGTGACGTTAAGTTTTAGACAGATATCACCTTATGAATGAAAAAAAGCACAAAAATATCATTGGAACAACACCTATGTTTTATCCTTTTATTTAAATAATCAATTTAATTACAAAAAAAAAATATATATATATATATATATATATATATATATATATATATATTAGGGTTTAGAGTTTTTGGGAAAATAATTCTAACAGTATATAAGCAATTGTACGTAAGTTTAGAGAAAATGATTTATAATTTGAGATAGAGGGATTAGAATTTTACAATGTGTTAAAAAAACATAGAATGAAGAACAAACGGAGAATGAGATTCGATCTTTTAGATTAGCATTTTTTTAAAGGACTAAACTTATGTACAATTGCTTATATGCTGTTAGAACTGTTTTCCATTCATGATATAACATGTGGAGTTAATCTCCCATTTTTGGAAAAATAAATGTACGACACAGTCATGTTTTGGTAGAGGATCTGAATGTGACGTTAAGTTTTAGACAGATATCACCTTATGAATGAAAAAAAGCACAAAAAATATCATTGGAACAACACCTATGTTTTATCCTTTTTTTAAATAAACAATTTAAATACAAAAATTAAAATAAAAAAGACTTAAATCTTTAACATATATATTATATATATATATATAATATATATATATATATAATATATATATATATATATATATATATATATATATATATATATATATATATATATTTAAGGTTTAGGGTTTAGAGTTTTAGGGAAAATAATTCTAACAGTATATAAGCAATTGTACGTAAGTTTAGAGAAAATGATTTATAATTTGAGATAGAGGGATTAGAATTTTACAATGTGTTAAAAAAACATAGAATGAAGAACAAACGGAGAATGAGATTCGATCTTTTAGATTAGCATTTTTTTAAAGGACTAAACTTATGTACAATTGCTTATATGCTGTTAGAACTGTTTTCCATTCATGATATAACATGTGGAGTTAATCTCCCATTTTTGGAAAAATAAATGTACGACACAGTCATGTTTTGGTAGAGGATCTGAATGTGACGTTAAGTTTTAGACAGATATCACCTTATGAATGAAAAAAAGCACAAAAAATATCATTGGAACAACACCTATGTTTTATCCTTTTTTTTAAATAAACAATTTAATTACAAAAATTAAAATAAAAAAGACTAAATCTTTAAATTATATTAAATACTATATAATATATATATATATATATATATATATATATATATATATATATATATATATATATATATATATATATATATATATATATATATATATATATATATATATATATATATATATATATATATATATATAGTATATAGATATTTAAGGGGTTTAGAGTTTTAGGGAAAATAGTTCTAACAGTATATAAGCAATTGTACGTAAGTTAGAGAAAATGATTTATAATTTGAGATAGAGGGAGTAGAATTTTACAATGTTAAAAAAAACATAGAATGAAGAACAAACGGAGAATGAGATTCGATCTTTTAGATTAGCATTTTTTAAAGGATTAAACTTATGTACAATTGCTTATATGCTGTTAGAACTGTTTTCCATTCATGATATAACATGTGGAGTTAATCTCCCATTTTTGGAAAAATAAATGTACGACACAGTCATGTTTTGGTAGAGGATCTGAATGTGACGTTAAGTTTTAGACAGATATCACCTTATGAATGAAAAAAAGCACAAAAAATATCATTGGAACAACACCTATGTTTTATCCTTTTTTTTAAATAAAAAATTTAATTACAAAAATTAAAATAAAAAGACTTAAATCTTTAACATTATATTATATAATATATATATAATATATATATATATATATATATATATATATATATATATATATATATATATATATATATATATATATATATATATATTTAAGGTTTAGGTTTAGAGTTTTAGGGAAAATAATTCTAACAGTATATAAGCAATTGTACGTAAGTT
>NW_026113278.1:7500-10000 GCF_024323335.1 Lathyrus oleraceus | reverse complement strand
ATGTTTTATCCTTTTTTTTAAATAAACATTTAAATACAAAAATTAAAATAAAAAGACTTAAATCTTTAACATTATATATATATATATATATATTATATATATATATATATATATATATATATATATATATATATATATATATATTTAAGTTTAGGGTTTAGAGTTTTAGGGAAAATAATTCTAACAGTATATAAGCAATTGTACGTAAGTTTAGAGAAAATGATTTATAATTTGAGATAGAGGGATTAGAATTTTACAATGTGTTAAAAAAAACATAGAATGAAGAACAAACGGAGAATGAGATTCGATCTTTTAGATTAGCATTTTTTTAAAGGATTAAACTTATGTACAATTGCTTATATGCTGTTAGAACTGTTTTCCATTCATGATATAACATGTGGAGTTAATCTCCCATTTTTGGAAAAATAAATGTACGACACAGTCATGTTTTGGTAGAGGATCTGAATGTGACGTTAAGTTTTAGACAGATATCACCTTATGAATGAAAAAAAGCACAAAAAATATCATTGGAACAACACCTATGTTTTATCCTTTTTTTTAAATAAACAATTTAAATACAAAAATTAAAATAAAAAAACTTAAATCTTTAACATTATATATAATAATATATATATATATATATATATATATATATATATATATATATATATATATATATATATATATATATATATATATATTTAAGGTTTAGGGTTTAGAGTTTTAGGGAAAATAATTCTAACAGTATATAAGCAATTGTACGTAAGTTTAGAGAAAATGATTTATAATTTGAGATAGAGGGATTAGAATTTTACAATGTGTTAAAAAAAACATAGAATGAAGAACAAACGGAGAATGAGATTCGATCTTTTAGATTAGCATTTTTTAAAGGATTAAACTTATGTACAATTGCTTATATGCTGTTAGAACTGTTTCCATTCATGATATAACATGTGGAGTTAATCTCCCATTTTTGGAAAAATAAATGTACGACACAGTCATGTTTTGGTAGAGGATCTGAATGTGACGTTAAGTTTTAGACAGATATCACCTTATGAATGAAAAAAAGCACAAAAAATATCATTGGAACAACACCTATGTTTTATCCTTTTTTTTAAATAAACAATTTAATAAAAATTAAAATAAAAAAGACTTAAATCTTTAACTATTATATATATATATATATATATATATATATATATATATATATATATATATATATATATATATATATATATATATATTTAAGGTTTAGGGTTTAGAGTTTTAGGGAAAATAATTCTAACAGTATATAAGCAATTGTACGTAAGTTTAGAGAAAATGATTTATAATTTGAGATAGAGGGATTAGAATTTTACAATGTGTTAAAAAAACATAGAATGAAGAACAAACGGAGAATGAGATTCGATCTTTTAGATTAGCATTTTTTTAAAGGATTAAACTTATGTACAATTGCTTATATGCTGTTAGAACTGTTTTCCATTCATGATATAACATGTGGAGTTAATCTCCCATTTTTGGAAAAATAAATGTACGACACAGTCATGTTTTGGTAGAGGATCTGAATGTGACGTTAAGTTTTAGACAGATATCACCTTATGAATGAAAAAAAGCACAAAAAATATCATTGGAACAACACCTATGTTTTATCCTTTTTTTTAAATAAACAATTTAATTACAAAAATAAAATAAAAAAGACTTATATCTTTAACCATATATATATATATATATATATATATATATATATATATATATATATATATATATTTAAGGTTTAGGGTTTAGAGTTTTAGGGAAAATAATTCTAACAGTATATAAGCAATTGTACGTAAGTTTAGAGAAAATGATTTATAATTTGAGATAGAGGGATTAGAATTTTACAATGTGTTAAAAAAAACATAGAATGAAGAACAAACGGAGAATGAGATTCGATCTTTTAGATTAGCATTTTTTAAAGGATAAACTTATGTACAATTGCTTATATGCTGTTAGAACTGTTTTCCATTCATGATATAACATGTGGAGTTAATCTCCCATTTTTGGAAAAATAAATGTACGACACAGTCATGTTTTGGTAGAGGATCTGAATGTGACGTTAAGTTTTAGACAGATATCACCTTATGAATGAAAAAAAGCACAAAAATATCATTGGAACAACACCTATGTTTTATCCTTTTTTTTAAATAAACAATTTAATTACAAAAATTAAAATAAAAAGACTTAAATCTTTAACATTATATATAAATATATATATATATATATATATATATATATATATATATATATATATATATATATATATATATATATTTTAGGTTTAGGGTTTAGAGTTTAGGGAAAATAATTCTAACAGTATATAAGCAATTGTACGTAAGTTTAGAGAAAATGATTTATAATTTGAGATAGAGGGAGTAGAATTTTACAATGTGTTAAAAAAAACATAGAATGAAGAACAAACGGAGAATGAGATTCGATCTTTTAGATTAGCATTTTTTTAAAG
>NW_026113278.1:0-2500 GCF_024323335.1 Lathyrus oleraceus | reverse complement strand
TAGAACTGTTTTCCATTCATGATAACATGTGGAGTTAATCTCCCATTTTTGGAAAAATAAATGTACGACACAGTCATGTTTTGGTAGAGGATCTGAATGTGACGTTAAGTTTTAGACAGATATCACCTTATGAATGAAAAAAAGCACAAATATCATTGGAACAACACCTATGTTTTATCCTTTTTTTTAAATAAACAATTTAATTACAAAAATTAATAAAAAAAGACTTAAACTTAACATATATAAATTATATATATATATATATTATATCTCTATATATATATATATATATATATATATATATATTATATATATATATATATATATATATATATATATATATATATCTATATATATATATATATATATATCTATATATCTATATATATATATATATATATATATATATATATTATATATATATATATATATTTAAGGTTTAGGGTTAGAGTTTTAGGGAAAATAATTCTAACAGTATATAAGCAATTGTACGTAAGTTTAGAGAAAATGATTATATTTGAGATAGAGGGAGTAGAATTTTACAATGTGTTAAAAAAACATAGAATGAAGAACAAACGGAGAATGAGATTCGATCTTTTAGATTAGCATTTTTTTAAAGGACTAAACTTATGTACAATTGCTTATATGCTGTTAGAACTGTTTTCCATTCATGATATAACGTGGAGTTAATCTCCCATTTTTGGAAAAATAAATGTACGACACAGTCATGTTTTGGTAGAGGATCTGAATGTGACGTTAAGTTTTAGACAGATATCACCTTATGAATGAAAAAAAGCACAAAAAATATCATTGGAACAACACCTATGTTTTATCCTTTTTTTAAAATAAACAATTTAAATTACAAAAATTAAAATAAAAAAGACTTAAATCTTTAACCTTATATATATTATATATATATATATATATATATATATATATATATATATATATATATATATCTATATATATATATATATATATATATATATATATATATATATTTAAGGTTAGGGTTTAGAGTTTAGGGAAAATAGTTCTAACAGTATATAAGCAATTGTACGTAAGTTTAGAGAAAATGATTTATAATTTGAGATAGAGGGAGTAGAATTTTACAATGTGTTAAAAAAAACATAGAATGAAGAACAAACGGAGAATGAGATTCGATCTTTTAGATTAGCATTTTTTTAAGGACTAAACTTATGTACAATTGCTTATATGCTGTTAGAACTGTTTTCCATTCATGATATAACATGTGGAGTTAATCTCCCATTTTTGGAAAAATAAATGTACGACACAGTCATGTTTTGGTAGAGGATCTGAATGTGACGTTAAGTTTTAGACAGATATCACCTTATGAATGAAAAAAAGCACAAAAAATATCATTGGAACAACACCTATGTTTATCCTTTTTTTAAATAAACAATTTAAATACAAAAATTAAAATAAAAAACTTAAATCTTTAACATTATATATATATATATATCTCTATATATATATATATATATATATATATATATATATATATATATACTATTTAAGGTTTAGGGTTTAGAGTTTTAGGGAAAATAATTCTAACAGTATATAAGCAATTGTACGTAAGTTTAGAGAAAATGATTTATAATTTGAGATAGAGGGAGTAGAATTTTACAATGTGTTAAAAAAAACATAGAATGAAGAACAAACGGAGAATGAGATTCGATCTTTTAGATTAGCATTTTTTTAAAGGACTAAACTTATGTACAATTGCTTATATGCTGTTAGAACTGTTTTCCATTCATGATATAACATGTGGAGTTAATCTCCCATTTTGGAAAAATAAATGTACGACACAGTCATGTTTTGGTAGAGGATCTGAATGTGACGTTAAGTTTTAGACAGATATCACCTTATGAATGAAAAAAAGCACAAAAAATATCATTGGAACAACACCTATGTTTTATCCTTTTTTTTAAATAAACAATTTAATTACAAAAATTAAAATAAAAAAGACTTAAATCTTTAACATTATATATAAATTATATATATATATATATATATATATATATATATATATATATATATATATATATATATATATTTAAGGTTTAGGGTTTAGAGTTTTAGGGAAAATAATTCTAACAGTATATAAGCAATTGTACGTAAGTTAGAGAAAAATGATTTATAATTGAGATAGAGGGATTAGAATTTTACAATGTGTTAAAAAAAAACATAGAATGAAGAACAAACGGAGAATGAGATTCGATCTTTTAGATTAGCATTTTTTTAAAGGATTAAACTTATGTACAATGCTTATATGCTGTTAGAACTGTTTTCCATTCATGATATAACATGTGGAGTTAATCTCCCATTTTGGAAAAATAAATGTACGACACAGTCATGTTTTGGTAGAGGATCTGAATGTGACGTTAAGTTTTAGACAGATATCACCTTATGAATGAAAAAAAGCACAAAAATATCATTGGAACAACACCTATGTTTTATCCTTTTTTTTAAATAAACA
>NW_026113277.1:0-31418 GCF_024323335.1 Lathyrus oleraceus | reverse complement strand
ATATGTTTAACATCAACGTTTTCATCATTCACACAATTCAATCAAATGTCATAGGTTTAGCAACAACATCTTCATCATTCACATTATCCATCAAATTTCATAGGTTTAACAACAACATTTCTTCATCATTCGCACCATTCAATCAAATTTCATAGGTTTAACTTCACATTTTCATCATTCACACAATTAAATCAAATTTCATAAGTTTAACATCAACGTTTCGTCATTCACACAACTCAATCAAATTTCATGGTTTAACAACAACATTTTCATCGTTCACACAATTCAATCAATTTCATAGGTTGAACATCAATGATTTCATCATTCACACAATTCAATCAAATTTCATAGGTTTAACAACACACTTCATCATTCACACAATTCAATCAAATTTCATCGGTTTAACAACAACATTTTCATCATTCACACAATTCAATCAAATTTCATAGGATTGACAATAACATCATTATCATTCATACAATTCAATCAAATTTAAGGGGTTTAACAACAACATTTGCATCATTCACACATGTCAATCAAATTTCATAGGTTAACAACCACATTCTCATCATTCGCACAATTTCAATAAATTTCATGGGTTTAACATCAATATTTTCATCATTCACACAATTCAATCAAATTCATATGTTTAAGATCAACGTTTCATCATTCGCACAATTCAATCAAATATCATGGGTTTAACAACAACATTTTTCATCATTCACACAATTCAATTAAATTTCAATGTTTAACATCAATGTTTCATCACTCACACAATTCAATCAAATTTCATGGGTTTAACAACAACATTTGCATCATTCGCACAATTCAATCAAATTTCATAGGTTTAACATCAACATTTCCATCATTCACACAATTCAATCAAATTCATAGGTTTAACAACAACATTTCATCACTCGCACAATTCAATCAAATTCATAGGTTTAAAACCAACATCTTCATCATTCGCATAATTCAATCAAATTTCATATGTTTAACATCAACGTTTCATCATTCACACAATTCAATCAAATGTCATAGGTTAGCAACAACATCTTCATCATTCACATTATTCCATCAAATTTCATAGGTTTAACAACAACATTTTCTTCATCATTCGCACCATTCAATCAAATTCATAGGTTTAACTTCAACATTTTCATCATTCACACAATTAAATCAAATTCATCATAAGTTTAACATCAACGTTTTTCGTCATTCACACAAACTCAATCAAATTTCATGGGTTTAACAACAACATTTTCATCGTTCACACAATTCAATCAAAATCTCATAGGTTGAACATCAATGATTTCATCATTCACACAATTCAATCAAATTTCATAGGTTTAACAACAACATTTTCATCATTCACACAATTCAATCAAATTTCATCGGTTTAACAACAACATTTTCATCATTCACACAATTCAATCAAATTTCATAGGATTGACAATAACATCATATCATTCATACAATTCAATCAAATTAATGGGTTTAACAACAACATTTGCATCATTCACACATGTCAATCAAATTTCATAGGTTTAACAACCACATTCTCTTCATCATTCGCACAATTCAATTAAATTTCATGGGTTTAACATCAATATTTTCATCATTCACACAATTCAATCAATTTCATATGTTTAAGATCAACGTTTTCATCATTCGCACAATTCAATCAAATATCATGGGTTTAACAACAACATTTTCATCATTCACACAATTCAATAAATTCATATGTTTAACATCAATGTTTTCATCACTCACACAATTCAATCAAATTTCATGGGTTTAACAACAACATTTGCATCATTCGCACAATTCAATCAAATTTCATAGGTTAACATCAACATTTCATCATTCACACAATTCAATCAAATTTCATAGGTTTAACAACAACATTTTCATCACTCGCACAATTCAATCAAATTTCATAGGTTTAAAACCAACATCTTCATCATTCGCATAATTCAATCAAATTTCATAGTTTAACATCAACGTTTTCATCATTCACACAATTCAATCAAATGTCATAGGTTTAGCAACAACATTTCATCATTCACATTATTCCATCAAATTTCATAGGTTTAACAACAACATTTTCTTCATCATTCGCACCATTCAATCAAATTTCATAGGTTTAACTTCAACATTTTCATCATTCACACAATTAAATCAAATTTCATAAGTTTAACATCAACGTTTTCGTCATTCACACAACTCAATCAAATTCATGGGTTTTAACAACAACATTTTTCATCGTTCACACAATTCAATCAATCTCATAGGTTGAACATCAATGATTTCATCATTCACACAATTCAATCAAATTTCATAGGTTTAACAACAACATTTTCATCATTCACACATTCAATCAAATTTCATCGGTTTAACAACAACATTTTCATCATTCACACATTCAATCAAATTTCATAGGATTGACAATAACCTCATTATCATTCATACAATTCAATCAAATTTCATGGGTTTAACAACAACATTTGCATCATTCACACATGTCAATCAAATTTCATAGGTTTAACAACCACATTCTCTTCATCATTCGCACAATTCAATTAAATTTCATGGGTTTAACATCAATATTTTCATCATTCACACAATTCAATCAAATTTCATATGTTTAAGATCAACATTTCATCATTCGCACAATTCAATCAAATATCATGGGTTAACAACAACATTTTCATCATTCACACAATTCAATTAAATTTCATATGTTTAACATCAATGTTTCATCACTCACACAATTCAATCAAATTTCATGGGTTTAACAACAACATTGCATCATTCGCACAATTCAATCAAATTTCATAGGTTTAACATAACATTTCCATCATTCACACAATTCAATCAAATTTCATAGGTTAACAACACATTTTATCATCGCACAATTCAATCAAATTTCATAGGTTTTAAACCAACATCTCATCATTCGCATAATTCAATCAAATTTCATATGTTTAACATCAACGTTTTCATCATTCACACAATTCAATCAAATGTCATAGTTAGCAACAACATCTTCATCATTCACATTATTCCATCAAATTTCATAGGTTTAACAACAACATTTTCTTCATCATTCGCACCATTCAATCAAATTTCATAGGTTAACTTCAACATTTTCATCATTCACACAATTAAATCAAATTTCATAAGTTTAACATCAACGTTTTCGTCATTCACACAACTCAATCAATTTCATGGGTTTAACAACAACTTTTTCATCGTTCACACAATTCAATCAAATCTCATAGGTTGAACATCAATGATTTCATCATTCACACAATTCAATCAAATTTCATAGGTTTAACAACAACATTTTCATCATTCACACATTCAATCAAATTTCATCGGTTTAACAACAACATTTTCATCATTCACACAATTCAATCAAATTTCATAGGATTGACAATACCTCATTATCATTCATACAATTCAATCAAATTTAATGGGTTTAACAACAACATTTGCATCTTTCACACATGTCAATCAAATTTATAGGTTTAACAACCACATTCTCTTCATCATTCGCACAATTCAATTAAATTTCATGGGTTTAACATCAATATTTCATCATTCACACAATTCAATCAAATTTCATATGTTTAAGATCAACGTTTTCATCATTCGCACAATTCAATCAAATATCATGGGTTTAACAACAACATTTTCATCATTCACACAATTCAATTAAATTTCATATGTTTAACATCAATGTTTCATCACTCACACAATTCAATCAAATTTCATGGGTTTAACAACAACATTTGCATCATTCGCACAATTCAATCAAATTTCATAGGTTTAACATCAACATTTCCATCATTCACACAATTCAATCAAATTTCATAGGTTTAACAACAACATTTCATCACTCGCACAATTCAATCAAATTTCATAGGTTTAAACAACCAACATTCTTCATCATTCGCATAATTCAATCAAATTCATATGTTTAACATCAACGTTTTCATCATTCACACAATTCAATCAAATGTCATAGGTTTAGCAACAACATCTTCATCATTCACATTATCCATCAAATTTCATAGGTTTAACAACAACATTTTCTTCATCATTCGCACCATTCAATCAAATTTCATAGGTTTAACTTCAACATTTTCATCATTCACAATTAAATCAAATTTCATAAGTTTAACATCAACGTTTTCGTCATTCACACAACTCAATCAAATTTCATGGGTTTAAACAACAACATTTTTCATCGTTCACACAATTCAATCAAATCTCATAGGGTTGAACATCAATGATTTCATCATTCACACAATTCAATCAAATTTCATAGGTTTAACAACAACATTTTCATCATTCACACAATTCAATCAAATTTCATCGGTTTAACAACAACATTTTCATCATTCACAAATGTCAATCAAATTTCATAGGATTGACAATAACATCATTATCATTCATACAATTCAATCAAATTTAATGGGTTAACAACAACATTTGCATCATTCACACATGTCAATCAAATTTCATAGGTTAACAACCACATTCTCTTCATCATTCGCACAATTCAATTAAATTTCATGGGTTTAACATCAATATTTCATCATTCACACAATTCAATCAAATTTCATATGTTTAAGATCAACATTTTCATCATTCGCACAATTCAATCAAATATCATGGGTTTAACAACAACATTTTCATCATTCACACAATTCAATTAAATTTCATATGTTTAACATCAATGTTTTCATCACTCACACAATTCAATCAAATTTCATGGG
This sequence comes from Lathyrus oleraceus, assembly GCF_024323335.1. Lineage (NCBI taxonomy): Eukaryota > Viridiplantae > Streptophyta > Magnoliopsida > Fabales > Fabaceae > Lathyrus > Lathyrus oleraceus. The sequence continues at coordinate 26,631 of NW_026113277.1, read as the reverse complement.
TTTAACAACAACATTTGCATCATTCGCACAATTCAATCAAATTTCATAGGTTTAACATCAACATTTCCATCATTCACACAATTCAATCAAATTTCATAGGTTTAACAACAACATTTTCATCACTCGCACAATTCAATCAAATTTCATAGGTTTAAAACCAACATCTTCATCATTCGCATAATTCAATCAATTTCATATGTTTAACATCAACGTTTCATCATTCACACAATTCAACCAAATGTCATAGGTTTAGCAACAACATCTTCATCATTCACATTATTCATCAAATTTCATAGGTTTAACAACAACATTTTCTTCATCATCGCACCATTCAATCAAATTTCATAGGTTTAACTTCAACATTTCATCATTCACACAATTAAATCAAATTTCATAAGTTTAACATCAACGTTTTCGTCATTCACACAACTCAATCAAATTTCATGGGTTAACAACAACTTTTTCATCGTTCACACAATTCAATCAAATCTCATAGGTTGAACATCAAGATTTCATCATTCACACAATTCAATCAAATTTCATAGGTTTAACAACAACATTTCATCATTCACACAATTCAATCAAATTTCATCGGTTAACAACAACATTTTCATCATTCACACATGTCAATCAAATTCATAGGATTGACAATAACATCATTATCATTCATACAATTCAATCAAATTTAATGGGTTTAACAACAAATTTGCATCTTTCACACATGTCAATCAAATTTCCTAGGTTGTAACAACCACATTCTCTTCATCATTCGCACAATTCAATTAAATTTCATGGGTTAACATCATATATTTTCATCTCACACACAATTCAATCAAATTTCATATGTTTAAGATCAACGTTTTCATCATTCGCACAATTCAATCAAATATCATGGGTTTAACAACAACATTTTTCATCATTCACACAATTCAATTAAATTCATATGTTTAACATCAATGTTTTCATCACTCACACAATTCAATCAAATTTCATGGGTTTAACAACAACATTTGCATCATTCGCACAATTCAATCAAATTTCATAGGTTTAACATCAACATTCCATCATTCACACAATTCAATCAAATTTCATAGGTTTAACAACAACATTTTCATCACTCGCACAATTCAATCAAATTTCATAGGTTTAAAACCAACATCTTCATCATTCGCATAATTCAATCAAATTTCATATGTTTAACATCAACGTTTTCATCATTCACACAATTCAATCAAATGTCATAGGTTTAGCAACAACATCTTCATCATTCACATTATTCCATCAAATTTCATAGGTTTAACAACAACATTTTCTTCATCATTCGCACCATTCAATCAAATTTCATAGGTTTAACTTCAACATTTTCATCATTCACACAATTAAATCAAATTCATAAGTTTAACATCAACGTTTTCGTCATTCACACAACTCAATCAAATTTCATGGGTTTAACAACAACATTTTTCATCGTTCACACAATTCAATCAAATCTCATAGGTTGAACATCAATGATTTCATCATTCACACAATTCAATCAAATTTCATAGGTTTAACAACAACATTTTCATCATTCACACAATTCAATCAAATTTCATCGGTTTAACAACAACATTTTCATCATTCACACATGTCAATCAAATTTCATAGGATTGACAATAACATCATTATCATTCATACAATTCAATCAAATTTAATGGTTTAACAACAACATTTGCATCATTCACACATGTCAATCAAATTTCATAGGTTTAACAACCACATTCTCTTCATCATTCGCACAATTCAATTAAATTTCATGGGTTTAACATCAATATTTTCATCATTCACACAATTCAATCAAATTTCATATGTTTAAGATCAACATTTTCATCATTCGCACAATTCAATCAAATATCATGGGTTTAACAACAACATTTTTCATCATTCACACAATTCAATTAAATTTCATATGTTTAACATCAATGTTTTCATCACTCACACAATTCAATCAAATTTCATGGGTTTAACAACAACATTTGCATCATTCGCACAATTCAATCAAATTTCATAGGTTAACATCAACATTTCCATCATTCACACAATTCAATCAAATTTCATAGGTTTAACAACAACATTTTCATCACTCGCACAATTCAATCAAATTTCATAGGTTTAAAACCAACATCTTCATCATTCGCATAATTCAATCAAATTTCATATGTTTAACATCAACGTTTTCATCATTCACACAATTCAACCAAATGTCATAGGTTTAGCAACAACATCTTCATCATTCACATTATTCCATCAAATTTCATAGGTTTAACAACAACATTTTCTTCATCATTCGCACCATTCAATCAAATTTCATAGGTTTAACTTCAACATTTTCATCATTCACACAATTAAATCAAATTTCATAAGTTTAACATCAACGTTTCGTCATTCACACAACTCAATCAAATTTCATGGGTTTAACAACAACATTTTCATCGTTCACACAATTCAATCAAATCTCATAGGTTGAACATCAATGATTTCATCATTCACACAATTCAATCAAATTTCATAGGTTTAACAACAACATTTTCATCATTCACACAATTCAATCAAATTTCATCGGTTTAACAACAACATTTTCATCATTCACACATGTCAATCAAATTTCATAGGATTGACAATAACATCATTATCATTCATACAATTCAATCAAATTTAATGGGTTTAACAACAACATTTGCATCATTCACACATGTCAATCAAATTTCATAGGTTTAACAACCACATTCTCTTCATCATTCGCACAATTCAATTAAATTTCATGGGTTTAACATCAATATTTTCATCATTCACACAATTCAATCAAATTTCATATGTTTAAGATCAACATTTTCATCATTCGCACAATTCAATCAAATATCATGGGTTTAACAACAACATTTTCATCATTCACACAATTCAATTAAATTTCATATGTTTAACATCAATGTTTTCATCACTCACACAATTCAATCAAATTTCATGGGTTTAACAACAACATTTGCATCATTCGCACAATTCAATCAAATTTCATAGGTTTAACATCAACATTTCCATCATTCACACAATTCAATCAAATTTCATAGGTTTAACAACAACATTTTCATCACTCGCACAATTCAATCAAATTTCATAGGTTTAAAACCAACATCTTCATCATTCGCATAATTCAATCAAATTTCATATGTTTAACATCAACGTTTTCATCATTCACCCAATTCAATCAAATGTCATAGGTTTAGCAACAACATCTTCATCATTCACATTATTCCATCAAATTTCATAGGTTTAACAACAACATTTTCTTCATCATTCGCACCATTCAATCAAATTTCATAGGTTTAACTTCAACATTTTCATCATTCACACAATTAAATCAAATTTCATAAGTTTAACATCAACGTTTTCGTCATTCACACAACTCAATCAAATTTCATGGGTTTAACAACAACATTTTTCATCGTTCACACAATTCAATCAAATCTCATAGGTTGAACATCAATGATTTCATCATTCACACAATTCAATCAAATTTCATAGGTTAACAACAACATCATTATCATTCACACAATTCAATCAAATTTCATGGGTTTAACAACAACATTTTCATCATTCACACATGTCAATCAAATTTCATAGGATTGACAATAACATCATTATCATTCATACAATTCAATCAAATTTAATGGGTTTAACAACAACATTTGCATCATTCACACATGTCAATCAAATTTCATAGGTTTAACAACCACATTCTCTTCATCATTCGCACAATTCAATTAAATTTCATGGGGTTAACATCAATATTTTCATCATTCACACAATTCAATCAAATTTCATATGTTTAAGATCAACATTTTCATCATTCGCACAATTCAATCAAATATCATGGGTTTAACAACAACATTTTTCATCATTCACACAATTCAATTAAATTCATATGTTTAACATCAATGTTTTCATCACTCACACAATTCAATCAAATTTCATGGGTTTAACAACAACATTTGCATCATTCGCACAATTCAATCAAATTTCATAGGTTTAACATCAACATTTCCATCATTCACACAATTCAATCAAATTTCATAGGTTTAACAACAACATTTCATCACTCGCACAATTCAATCAAATTTCATAGGTTTAAAACCAACATCTTCATCATTCGCATAATTCAATCAAATTTCATATGTTTAACATCAACGTTTCATCATTCACACAATTCAATCAAATGTCATAGGTTTAGCAACAACATCTTCATCATTCACATTATTCCATCAAATTTCATAGGTTTAACAACAACATTTTCTTCATCATTCGCACCATTCAATCAAATTTCATAGGTTTAACTTCAACATTTTCATCATTCACACAATTAAATCAAATTTCATAAGTTTAACATCAACGTTTTCGTCATTCACACAACTCAATCAAATTTCTGGGTTTAACAACAACATTTTTCATCGTTCACACAATTCAATCAAATCTCATAGGTTGAACATCAATGATTTCATCATTCACACAATTCAATCAAATTTCATAGGATTGACAATAACATCATTATCATTCATACAATTCAATCAAATTTAATGGGTTTAACAACAACATTTGCATCATTCACACATGTCAATCAAATTTCATAGGTTTAACAACCACATTCTCTTCATCATTCGCACAATTCAATTAAATTTCATGGGTTTAACATCAATATTTTCATCATTCACACAATTCAATCAAATTTCATAGGTTTAAGATCAACGTTTTCATCATTCGCACAATTCAATCAAATATCATGGGTTTAACAACAACATTTTTCTTCATTCACACAATTCAATTAAATTTCATATGTTTAACATCAATTTTCATCACTCACACAATTCAATCAAATTTCATGGGTTTAACAACAACATTTGCATCATTCGCACAATTCAATCAAATTTCATAGGTTTAACATCAACATTTCATCATTCACACTATTCAATCAAATTTCATAGGTTTAACAACAACATTTTCATCACTCGCACAATTCAATCAAATTTCATAGGTTTAAAACCAACATTTCATCATTCGCATAATTCAATCAAATTCATATGTTTAACATCAACGTTTTCATCATTCACACAATTCAATCAAATGTCATAGGTTTAGCAACAACATCTTCATCATTCACATTATTCCATCAAATTTCATAGGTTTAACAACAACATTTTCTTCATCATTCGCACCATTCAATCAAATTTCATAGGTTTAACTTCAACATTTTCATCATTCACACAATTAAATCAAATTTCATAAGTTTAACATCAACGTTTCGTCATTCACACAACTCAATCAAATTTCTTAGGTTTAACAACAACATTTTTCATCGTTCACACAATTCAATCAAATCTCATAGGTTGAACATCAATGATTTCATCATTCACACAATTCAATCAAATTTCATAGGTTTAACAACAACATTTTCATCATTCACACAATTCAATCAAATTTCATCGGTTTAACAACAACATTTCATCATTCACACATGTCAATCAAATTTCATAGGATTGACAATAACATCATTATCATTCATACAATTCAATCAAATTTAATGGGTTTAACAACAACATTTGCATCATTCACACATGTCAATCAAATTTCATAGGTTTAACAACCACATTCTCTTCATCATTCGCACAATTCAATTAAATTTCATGGGTTTAACATCAAGATTTTCATCATTCACACAATTCAATCAATTTCATATGTTTAAGATCAACATTTTCATCATTCGCACAATTCAATCAAATATCATGGGTTTAACAACAACATTTTTCATCATTCACACAATTCAATTAAATTTCATATGTTTAACATCAATGTTTTCATCACTCACACAATTCAATCAAATTTCATGGGTTTAACAACAACATTTGCATCATTCGCACAATTCAATCAAATTTCATAGGTTTAACATCAACATTCCAACATTCACACAATTCAATCAAATTTCATGGGTTTAACAACAACATTTGCATCATTCGCACAATTCAATCAAATATCATGGGTTTAACAACAACATTTTCATCATTCACACAATTCAATCTAATTTCATATGTTTAACATCAACGTTTTCATCATTCACACAATTCAATCAAATGTCATAGGTTAGCAACAACATCTTCATCATTCACATTATTCCATCAAATTTCATAGGTTTAACAACAACATTTTCTTCATCATTCGCACCATTCAATCAAATTTCATAGGTTTAACTTCAACATTTTCATCATTCACACAATTAAATCAAATTTCATAAGTTTAACATCAACGTTTTCGTCATTCACACAACTCAATCAAATTTCTTGGGTTTAACAACAACATTTTTCATCGTTCACACAATTCAATCAAATCTCATAGGTTGAACATCAATGATTTCATCATTCACACAATTCAATCAAATTTCATAGGATTGACAATAACATCATTATCATTCATACAATTCAATCAAATTTAATGGGTTTAACAACAACATTTGCATCATTCACACATGTCAATCAAATTTCATAGGTTTAACAACCACATTCTCTTCATCATTCGCACAATTCAATTAAATTTCATGGGTTTAACATCAATATTTTCATCATTCACACAATTCAATCAAATTTCATAGGTTTAAGATCAACGTTTTCATCATTCGCACAATTCAATCAAATATCATGGGTTTAACAACAACGTTTTTCATCATTCACACAATTCAATTAAATTTCATATGTTTAACATCAATGTTTCATCACTCACACAATTCAATCAAATTTCATGGGTTTAACAACAACATTTGCATCATTCGCACAATTCAATCAAATTTCATAGGTTTCACACAATTCAATCAAATTTCATATTTCCATCATTTCACACAATTCAATCAAATTTCATAGGTTTAACAACAACATTTTCATCACTCGCACAATTCAATCAAATTTCATAGGTTTAAAACCAACATCTTCATCATTCGCATAATTCAATCAAATTTCATATGTTTAACATCAACGTTTTCATCATTCACACAATTCAATCAAATGTCATAGGTTTAGCAACAACATCTTCATCATTCACATTATTCCATCAAATTTCATAGGTTTAACAACAACATTTGCATCATTCGCACCATTCAATCAAATTTCATAGGTTTAACATCAACATTTTCATCATTCACACAATTAAATCAAATTTCATAAGTTTAACATCAACGTTTCGTCATTCACACAACTCAATCAAATTTCATGGGTTTAACAACAACATTTTTCATCGTTCACACAATTCAATCAAATCTCATAGGTTGAACATCAATGATTTCATCATTCACACAATTCAATCAAATTTCATAGGTTTAACAACAACATTTCATCATTCACACAATTCAATCAAATTTCATCGGTTTAACAACAACATTTCATCATTCACACATGTCAATCAAATTTCATAGGATTGACATAACATCATTATCATTCATACAATTCAATCAAATTTATGGGTTTAACGACAACATTTGCATCATTCACACATGTCAATCAAATTTCATAGGTTTAACAACCACATTCTCTTCATCATTCGCACAATTCAATTAAATTTCATGGGTTTAACATCAATATTTCATCATTCACACAATTCAATCAAATTTCATATGTTTAAGATCAACATTTTCATCATTCGCACAATTCAATCAAATATCATGGGTTTAACAACAACATTTTCATCATTCACACAATTCAATTAAATTTCATATGTTTAACATCAATGTTTTCATCACTCACACAATTCAATCAAATTTCATGGGTTTAACAACAACATTTGCATCATTCGCACAATTCAATCAAATTTCATAGGTTTAACATCAACATTTCCATCATTCACACAATTCAATCAAATTTCATAGGTTTAACAACAAATTTTCATCACTCGCACAATTCAATCAAATTTCATAGGTTTAAACCAACATCTTCATCATTCGCATAATTCAATCAAATTTCATATGTTAACATCAACGTTTTCATCATTCACACAATTCAATCAAATGTCATAGGTTTAGCAACAACATCTTCATCATTCACATTATTCCATCAAATTTCATAGGTTTAACAACAACATTTTCTTCATCATTCGCACCATTCAATCAAATTTCATAGGTTTAACTTCAACATTTCATCATTCACACAATTAATCAAATTCATAAGTTTAACATCAACGTTTTCGTCATTCACACAACTCAATCAAATTTCATGGGTTTAACAACAACATTTTTCATCGTTCACACAATTCAATCAAATCTCATAGGTTGAACATCAATGATTTCATCATTCACACAATTCAATCAAATTTCATAGGATTGACAATAACATCATTATCATTCATACAATTCAATCAAATTTAATGGGTTTAACAACAACATTTTCATCATTCACACATGTCAATCAAATTTCATAGGTTTAACAACCACATCTTTTCATCATTCGCACAATTCAATTAAATTTCATGGGTTTAACATCAATATTTTCATCATTCACACAATTCAATCAAATTTCATAGGTTTAAGATCAACGTTTTCATCATTCGCACAATTCAATCAAATATCATGGGTTTAACAACAACGTTCATCATTCACACAATTCAATTAAATTTCATATGTTTAACATCAATGTTTTCATCACTCACACAATTCAATCAAATTTCATGGGTTTAACAACAACATTTGCATCATTCGCACAATTCAATCAAATTTCATAGGTTTAACATCAACATTTCCATCATTCACACAATTCAATCAAATTTCATAGGTTTAACAACAACATTTCATCACTCGCACAATTCAATCAAATTTCATAGGTTTAAAACCAACAACTTCATCATTCGCATAATTCAATCAAATTTCATATGTTTAACATCAACGTTTTCATCATTCACACAATTCAATCAAATGTCATAGGTTTAGCAACAACATCTTCATCATTCACATTATTCCATCAAATTTCATAGGTTTAACAACAACATTTTCTTCATCATTCGCACCATTCAATCAAATTTCATAGGTTTAACTTCAACATTTCATCATTCACACAATTAAATCAAATTTCATAAGTTTAACATCAACGTTTTCGTCATTCACACAACTCAATCAAATTTCATGGGTTAACAACAACATTTTTCATCGTTCACACAATTCAATCAAATCTCATAGGTTGAACATCAATGATTTCATCATTCACACAATTCAATCAAATTTCATAGGTTTAACAACAACATTTTCATCATTCACACAATTCAATCAAATTTCATCGGTTTAACAACAACATTTTCATCATTCACACATGTCAATCAAATTTCATAGGATTGACAATAACATCATTATCATTCATACAATTCAATCAAATTTAATGGGTTTAACAACAACATTTGCATCATTCACACATGTCAATCAAATTTCATAGGTTTAACAACCACATTCTCTTCATCATTCGCACAATTCAATTAAATTTCATGGGTTTAACATCAATATTTTCATCATTCACACAATTCAATCAAATTTCATATGTTTAAGATCAACATTTTCATCATTCGCACAATTCAATCAAATATCATGGGTTTAACAACAACATTTTTCATCATTCACACAATTCAATTAAATTTCATATGTTTAACATCAATGTTTTCATCACTCACACAATTCAATCAAATTTCATGGGTTTAACAACAACATTTGCATCATTCGCACAATTCAATCAAATTTCATAGGTTTAACATCAACATTTCCATCATTCACACAATTCAATCAAATTTCATAGGTTTAACAACAACATTTTCATCACTCGCACAATTCAATCAAATTTCATAGGTTTAAAACCAACATCTTCATCATTCGCATAATTCAATCAAATTTCATATGTTTAACATCAACGTTTTCATCATTCACACAATTCAATCAAATGTCATAGGTTTAGCAACAACATCTTCATCATTCACATTATTCCATCAAATTTCATAGGTTTAACAACAACATTTTCTTCATCATTCGCACCATTCAATCAAATTTCATAGGTTTAACTTCAACATTTTCATCATTCACACAATTAAATCAAATTTCATAAGTTTAACATCAACGTTTTCGTCATTCACACAACTCAATCAAATTTCTTGGTTTAACAACAACATTTTTCATCGTTCACACAATTCAATCAAATCTCATAGGTTGAACATCAATGATTTCATCATTCACACAATTCAATCAAATTTCATAGGATTGACAATAACATCATTATCATTCATACAATTCAATCAAATTTAATGGGTTTAACAACAACATTTGCATCATTCACACATGTCAATCAAATTTCATAGGTTTAACAACCACATTCTCTTCATCATTCGCACAATTCAATTAAATTTCATGGGTTTAACATCAATATTTTCATCATTCACACAATTCAATCAAATTTCATAGGTTTAAGATCAACGTTTTCATCATTCGGACAATTCAATCAAATATCATGGGTTTAACAACAACATTTTTCATCATTCACACAATTCAATGAAATTTCATATGTTTAACATCAATGTTTTCATCACTCACACAATTCAATCAAATTTCATGGGTTTAACAACAACATTTGCATCATTCGCACAATTCAATCAAATTTCATAGGTTTAACATCAACATTTCCATCATTCACACAATTCAATCAAATTTCATAGGTTTAACAACAACATTTTCATCGCTCGCACAATTCAATCAAATTTCATAGGTTTAAAACCAACATCTTCATCATTCGCATAATTCAATCAAATTTCATATGTTTAACATCAACGTTTTCATCATTCACACAATTCAATCAAATGTCATAGGTTTAGCAACAACATCTTCATCATTCACATTATTCCATCAAATTTCATAGGTTTAACAACAACATTTTCTTCATCATTCGCACCATTCAATCAAATTTCATAGGTTTAACTTCTACATTTTCATCATTCACACAATTAAATCAAATTTCATAAGTTTAACATCAACGTTTTCGTCATTCACACAACTCAATCAAATTTCATGGGTTTAACAACAACATTTTTCATCGTTCACACAATTCAATCAAATCTCATAGGTTGAACATCAATGATTTCATCATTCACACAATTCAATCAAATTTCATAGGATTGACAATAACATCATTATCATTCATACAATTCAATCAAATTTAATGGGTTTAACAACAACATTTGCATCATTCACACATGTCAATCAAATTTCATAGGTTTAAAAACCACATTCTCTTCATCATTCGCACAATTCAATTAAATTTCATGGGTTTAACATCAATATTTTCATCATTCACACAATTCAATCAAATTTCATAGGTTTAAGATCAACGTTTTCATCATTCGCACAATTCAATCAAATATCATGGGTTTAACAACAACATTTTTCATCATTCACACAATTCAATTAAATTTCATATGTTTAACATCAATGTTTTCATCACTCACACAATTCAATCAAATTTCATGGGTTTAACAACAACATTTGCATCATTCGCACAATTCAATCAAATTTCATAGGTTTAACATCAACATTTCCATCATTCACACAATTCAATCAAATTTCATAGGTTTAACAACAACATTTTCATCGCTCGCACAATTCAATCAAATTTCATAGGTTTAAAACCAACATCTTCATCATTCGCATAATTCAATCAAATTTCATATGTTTAACATCAACGTTTTCATCATTCACACAATTCAATCAAATGTCATAGGTTTAGCAACAACATCATCATCATTCACATTATTCCATCAAATTTCATAGGTTTAACAACAACATTTTCTTCATCATTCGCACCATTCAATCAAATTTCATAGGTTTAACTTCTACATTTTCATCATTCACACAATTAAATCAAATTTCATAAGTTTAACATCAACGTTTTCGTCATTCACACAACTCAATCAAATTTCATGGGTTTAACAACAACATTTTTCATCGTTCACACAATTCAATCAAATCTCATAGGTTGAACATCAATGATTTCATCATTCACACAATTCAATCAAATTTCATAGGATTGACAATAACATCATTATCATTCATACAATTCAATCAAATTTAATGGGTTTAACAACAACATTTGCATCATTCACACATGTCAATCAAATTTCATAGGTTTAAAAACCACATTCTCTTCATCATTCGCACAATTCAATTAAATTTCATGGGTTTAACATCAATATTTTCATCATTCACACAATTCAATCAAATTTCATAGGTTTAAGATCAACGTTTTGATCATTCGCACAATTCAATCAAATATCATGGGTTTAACAACAACATTTTTCATCATTCACACAATTCAATTAAATTTCATATGTTTAACATCAATGTTTTCATCACTCACACAATTCAATCAAATTTCATGGGTTTAACAACAACATTTGCATCATTCGCACAATTCAATCAAATTTCATAGGTTTAACATCAACATTTCCATCATTCACACAATTCAATCAAATTTCATAGGTTTAACAACAACATTTTCATCGCTCGCACAATTCAATCAAATTTCATAGGTTTAAAACCAACATCTTCATCATTCGCATAATTCAATCAAATTTCATATGTTTAACATCAACGTTTTCATCATTCACACAATTCAATCAAATGTCATAGGTTTAGCAACAACATCTTCATCATTCACATTATTCCATCAAATTTCATAGGTTTAACAACAACATTTTCTTCATCATTCGCACCATTCAATCAAATTTCATAGGTTTAACTTCTACATTTTCATCATTCACACAATTAAATCAAATTTCATAAGTTTAACATCAACGTTTTCGTCATTCACACAACTCAATCAAATTTCATGGGTTTAACAACAACATTTTTCATCGTTCACACAATTCAATCAAATCTCATAGGTTGAACATCAATGATTTCATCATTCACACAATTCAATCAAATTTCATAGGATTGACAATAACATCATTATCATTCATACAATTCAATCAAATTTAATGGGTTTAACAACAACATTTGCATCATTCACACATGTCAATCAAATTTCATAGGTTTAAAAACCACATTCTCTTCATCATTCGCACAATTCAATTAAATTTCATGGGTTTAACATCAATATTTCATCATTCACACAATTCAATCAAATTTCATAGGTTTAAGATCAACGTTTTCATCATTCGCACAATTCAATCAAATATCATGGGTTTAACAACAACATTTTTCATCATTCACACAATTCAATTAAATTTCATATGTTTAACATCAATGTTTTCATCACTCACACAATTCAATCAAATTTCATGGGTTTAACAACAACATTTGCATCATTCGCACAATTCAATCAAATTTCATAGGTTTAACATCAACATTTCCATCATTCACACAATTCAATCAAATTTCATAGGTTTAACAACAACATTTTCATCGCTCGCACAATTCAATCAAATTTCATAGGTTTAAAACCAACATCTTCATCATTCGCATAATTCAATCAAATTTCATATGTTTAACATCAACGTTTTCATCATTCACACAATTCAATCAAATGTCATAGGTTTAGCAACAACATCATCATCATTCACATTATTCCATCAAATTTCATAGGTTTAACAACAACATTTTTGTAGGTGTTTAATTGGCTGCATTGTATGGTAAAACACTAATGTCTTGACTGATGTCATGACATGTATATGTAACTACATTATAGTTACTGCAGGACTAGCTAACACAGGATTATTGAATGCTGTGACATTCATACCTGTCAACAGATACTAAGGAACAGAAGCTCTGTTAGAACTTAGTATTCACTTGCAGTCTGGTTATCAAGGAAGAACCAGACCTGGCATAAGGCCTACTGATTGAATGTCAAACTGGATGTTGTGACATTCATCATTGACAGCAGCTACTGAAGATTGGGCAGAGTGGTGTTCTGCTATACTTCAGCATATTAGTTAGTTTGTTCTTCAAGAGAATTACAGAACTAACCTAAGGCCAACTGTGTAAATGTTAAGTTGGACACTTTGACATTTACTAATGTAAGCTGGTACTGTAGTATGGTCATATTGATCATGTACAGATCAGCAGATTTGTACAGTCTGTTTTCTGGGAAAACAGACTCAGCATATGGACCTTGATGTCAAGCTGAATGTCGTGACATTCATGCCTGACAGCATATGCTAAATTGTAGGTTGTTCAGTTTTCTGTTACAGCTTTCTCAGGCTATTCTTTAGGAAGTCAACAGCTTAGAGAAAATTCAGGAAATCAACAACCAAGCTACATTCAATGAACCTAACAAACAGCCTATTTGTTAGCAACCTAAATATTGAATTTGAGGGAACGTATGTGACCTAAAATTCAGGAAAATACAGGTGCAAAAGCCCAGGTGCTGCAATATAAAAAGGAAGGCATTCCTCCATTCAGTTTCAGGGATTTTGAGGCGTGAAGATTTAGTGTGTCCATCTCACTTCACTGCTGTATTTTTGTGAGTCTAGAATTAGACGTATCTTGTAAGCCAAGTCATTATCAAATAGATGATTGCTTTGGCATAGGGTGTTCATTGAGTTGTAAGTGTTGTGTCACTCAAAGCTTTTAAGCGTGAGTGCTGTGTATCTTGGTTTAAGCTGTGAAGCATAACCAAGAGTTGTTTTTGAAGTGTGACTTCAAAGTGTTTTTAATATCACTGAGGTGATTGAGGGGGAGTGAGTAGGAACTCTGATCTTAGATTAAGATTGAAATTGCATTGGGTAGGGATTAAGTGATAAGTTGTAAACGGGTGAGTTTAGCTTTGAATTGATACTACTAATAGTGGATTTCCTCCCTGGCTTGGTAGCCCCCAGATGTAGGTCATGTTGGACTGAACTGGGTGAACAATTACTTGTGTTATTTACTGCACTTACAATTAAGTTCTGCATAATCCCTGTCTGTGCAGAATTGGATGTCATAACAACCAGTGTGACATCCAAAGTTTGATAACTAGAATTTCAATTGGCATCAGAGCAGGCACCCTGCCTGTGAAGTTCTGGGTGAGATCTAGGGAAGTTACTTTCTAGTACCATGGACAAGGATTTAGGACACTCAAACAGACCACCCATGTTGGATGGATATAATTATGATGACTGGAAGCCTCGCATGATAGCCTTCTTAAGGTCTCTAGACAGCAAAGTCTGGAGAGCTGTCAACAAGGGATGGGAACATCCAACGAGGACTGATGAAGATGGAGTCAGTGTGCAGATTCCTGAAGAAGATTGGGACAAGGAACAAGAGGCATTAGCTCTTGGAAATTCCAAAGCCTTGAATGCACTGTTCAATGGAATCACTAAGAACATCTTCAGGCTGGTGCACCATTGTGAACTAGCTAAGGAAGTTTGGGATACCCTCAAGGTAACTCATGAAGGTACTTCCAAGGTGAAGATGTCAAAACTTCAGATGCTGACAACCAAGTTTGAAAATCTGAGGATGAAAGAGGATGAGACTATTCATGACTTCCACATGAATATTCTTGAAATTGCAAACACCTCTGGTGGACTAGGTGAGAAAATGGCCGAAGAGAAACTTGTAAGAAAGATTCTCAGGTCCTTGCCTAAGAGGTTTGCTATGAAGGTCACTGCCATAGAGGAGGCTCAGGACATCAGCAATATGAAGGTAGATGAGCTCATTGGTTCTCTCCAAACCTTTGAAATGGGCTTAGGTGAGTATGCTGAGAAGAAGAAAAGCATAGCCTTTGTATCTAATGCTGAAGAGGAGGCAGAAGAAGGATATACTGGAGGTGATGAAAGTATATCAGAAGCCTTAGCCATGCTTGGAAGGCAATTCAACAAGTTCATGAAGAAGATTGATCAAAGAGGTAGACCCAATGTCAAGAACATCCCGTCTGACATTAAGAAAAGATCAACTTCTGAAGAAAAATTCAACCATGGGAAGGGAATCCAGTGTCATGGTTGTGAAGGGTATGGACACGTCAGAGCTGAATGTCCTACTTACCTCAAATTGCAAAATAAGGGGCTAGCTATCACATGGTCTGAAGGAGATTCTGAAAGTGAATCTGAAGGAGAATCTGCCAAACATGTCACTGCACTAACTAGTGTGTGTGTCTCTGAAGATGACACAAGTGCAGATGAGCTGACCTTTGATGAACTTGCTGCAGCATATAAGAAGCTGTGTACCACCAATGCAGAAGTACGTGCACAAGGTGAAAAGCAGAAGAAACTCATCAAGGAACTGGAAGATGAGAGACAGAAACAACTGTCTGCCATAGAAGGGCTGAATGATGAGATAGCCCTGCTGACCTCCAAGCTGAACCAGATGACCAAATCCATCAGAATGATGAATAAGGGAACTGACACCTTGGAAGAAATCCTAAAGGTGGGACAGCAGTCTGGAACCAAATCTGGGCTAGGATTTAGAAAAAGAGCTGAACACAAACGCCCAAAGGCTAAAGTTCAGAAGTTCAAGCAGATGTCAAAACCGATGTCTCAACATCGAGGAGCTAGGATGAATGATCATCAGAAGAGAATATTCCAGAATTTGAGGTGTCACCACTGTGGCAGGCTTGGACATATAAAAGCCTTCTGCTACTGGATTCATGGCTTCCCTAACAGAGCCTCACCTGTCAGACCTAAGCATAACACACGCAAGCGATGTGTTCCCATTAAGAAGCAACAATGGTATGCTAGGATAGCACACACTGCCCTAAGGGCTTCTTCCAGAGAAGACTGGTACTTTGACAGTGGATGCTCAAGACATATGACTGGTATGGAAAATCTACTGGTAGACATTCAACCTCACACCACCAGCTATGTGACTTTTGGTGATGGTGCCAAAGGAAAAATCAGAGGTGTGGGCAAACTGGACTGTTCTGGAGTGCCAAAACTGAACAATGTGCTGTTAGTAAGAGGACTAACTGCAAACCTCATCAGTATAAGTCAGCTGTGTGATCAAGGTTTTCATGTTCAGTTTACGAAGGAGCAGTGCATTGTGACAAATGGTGACAATCAGGAAGTTATGAGAGGAACCAGGTCCAAAGACAACTGCTATCTGTGGGAACCTGACCTCTCTAACTTTTCCACAACTTGCTCCTCAGCCAAGGAAGAACAGGAGGTGAAGCTGTGGCATAGAAGACTTGGCCATCTCCACTTACGTGGAATGAAGAAGATCATATCCAAGGAAGCAGTCAGAGGAATGCCAAAGCTTCTGATTGATGAAGGAAGAGTCTGTGGAGAATGCCAAGTGGGCAAGCAAACCAAGATGTCACACCCAAAGCTGGGACATTCCACAACCTCCAGAGTTCTGGAACTGCTGCACATGGACCTAATGGGACCTATGCAGGTGGAAAGTCTTGGAGGGAAGAAGTATGCCTACGTGGTGGTTGATGACCATTCCAGATACACGTGGATAAACTTCATCAGAGAGAAGTCAGATACATTTGATGTCTTCAAGGATCTGTGCATAAGACTTCAAAGAGAAAAGGACAGTTGTGTGGTCCGGATTAGAAGTGATCATGGCACTGAATTCAAGAATTCCAAGTTTGATGAGTTCTGCTCATCTGAAGGAATAAGCCATGAGTTCTCCTCCCCTATAACTCCTCAGCAGAATGGAATAGTTGAAAGAAAAAATATAACTATTCAAGAATCTGCCAGAGCAATGATTCATGCAAAGAAGCTCCCTATGCACTTTTGGGCTGAAGCAATGAATACGGCGTGCTATGTTCACAACAGAGTCACCTTGAGAAAAGGAACCTCCTCCACTCTGTATGAAATTGGAAGGGTAGAAAACCCACTGTGAAGTACTTTCATATTTTTGGAAGTAAATGCTACATTCTCACAGATCGTGAACAGAGAAGGAAGCTAGATCCCAAAAGTGATGAAGGCGTATTTCTGGGATACTCCACGAACAGCAGAGCCTATAGAGTGTTCAACTACAGGACCAATGTCCTGATGGAATCCATAAATGTCATTGTGGATGATAAAGAGGAAGGAACCGATGTCATGGAGGATGTTGAAACATTCCTTGATAGTCCAACTGACAGTCCAGTCAAGCCTGAAGAAGTACAGGAACCTCCTCCTGAATGTGAAGTAGAAGCACCTGCCAAAGTGCCATCTATCAGAATTCAGAAAGACCACCCTAAGGATCTTATCATAGGGGATCCCACCAGTGGTGTAACTACCAGGTCAAGGGGAATAAACTCCAATTCCTGCTTTGTCTCCAAGGTTGAACCAAAGAATGTGAAAGAAGCCCTGACTGATGAATACTGGATCATTGCCATGCAAGAGGAACTCGAGCAGTTCACAAGGCATGAAGTATGGGAGCTGGTTCCAAGACCTGAAGGGTCCAACATCATTGGTACCAAGTGGATCTACAAAAACAAATCTGATGAGAAAGGAGTAATTACTAGAAATAAAGCAAGACTAGTAGCTCAAGGATACACTCAAGTTGAAGGAGTAGACTTTGATGAGACATTTGCTCCTGTGGCTAGACTTGAGTCCATCAGATTGCTGTTGGGGGTAGCATGCATCCTGAAGTTTAAGCTTTTCAAATGGATGTGAAGAGTGCATTCTTGAATGGCTACCTGAATGAAGAAGTCTATGTGGAACAACCCAAAGGGTTTAGTGATCCTGACCAACCTGAGCATGTATACAAGCTGAAGAAAGCCTTGTATGGGTTGAAGCAAGCACCCAGAGCTTGGTATGAAAGGTTAACCGAATTTCTGACCACAAATGGATACAGAAAGGGTGGCATAGATAAAACCTTGTTTGTGAAGGATGAGGAAGGCAAAATCATGATTGCTCAAATCTATGTGGATGATATAGTCTTTGGTGGAATGTCAGAACAAATGGTTACAAAATTTGTTCACCAGATGCAATCTGAGTTTGAAATGAGTCTAGTGGGAGAACTGACCTATTTCCTTGGAATGCAAGTAAACCAAATGGAGGACTCCATGTTTCTCTCCCAAAGCAAGTATGCCAAGAACATAGTTAAGAAGTTTGGTATGGATCATGCCAGGCACAAAAGGACTCCAGCTCCTACTCATCTGAAGTTAACCAAGGATGATGGAGGACCCAGTGTTGATCAATGCCTATACAGAAGCATGATAGGTAGTCTGCTGTATCTAACTGCAAGTAGACCTGACATTTCCTATGCAGTTGGAGTGTGTGCCAGATATCAAGCAGAGCCCAAGGTGAGTCACTTGAATCAAGTCAAAAGGATCCTCAAGTACATCAATGGGACGTGTGACTATGGGATACTGTACTCACATGGGTCTGAGCCTGTCCTATCTGGGTACTGTGATGCTGATTGGGCTGGAAGTGCTGATGACAGAAAAAGCACATCAGGTGGATGTTTCTTCTTAGGAGAAAACCTCATATCGTGGTTCAGCAAGAAGCAGAACTGTGTTTCTTTGTCCACTGCAGAGGCTGAATACATAGCGGCTGGAAGCAGTTGCTCCCAACTGGTTTGGATGAAACAAATGCTCACTGAGTACAATGTCACTCAAAATGTCATGACATTGTTCTGTGATAATCTCAGTGCCATCAACATCTCCAAGAATCCCATCCAACACAGCAGGACCAAACATATTGACATTAGGCACCACTTCATCAGAGATCTGGTGGAAGACAAGGTGATCACTTTGGAACATGTAGCCACGGATCTTCAACTGGCTGACATATTTACAAAGGCTCTGGATGCTACTCAGTTTGAAAACTTAAGGAGCAAACTGGGAATATGTCTCTCTGAGACATTATAGCAACCACTGATGGTTGGGATAAATTGTTTAATATCTCTGCCTATTAAACAATTTGTACAAGACTATGATTGGTCAACTCATCATAGCTATGCTGCGCGCAACAAGGGTGAATACAAGAGGGTAAGGGGACACCCTACAGAGAGAAGGCCTCTGTACCTGCAGGAGTTCAAGGATGCTGTTCATGCAGGAGTGGTTCTGGATGTCAGAAACAAAATCATGGCATCTGATATGGTGGTACCTACTGTAAAGCAAAAGTGGGTGATCACTTGATCGAAGCTGTGAAGCAAGATCAAGTGGATGTGAACTTGGTTGAAACTATGAAGTAAAACCAAGTCTGGAACTCTGTCATTGTGCTCTGACAATGTTGTTGGCTTTGGCAACATTTGTGACAAAAAGGGGGAGTAATAACCATCCATCCCTGACAAACAGAGTAAGTCTCTACAACAGACTCTCATGACAGATCTGAAGATTCCCCCCCTGCAGCAGATATTGAAGTTTAGGTGCAACTTCTAATATGTGTGTGCTGCTATGTGAAGTTTTATTTAACTTCCATGTGTGTGAGTGTGCTGCCACTCTGAGTGTTTTAGCTAGTATTATTTCCTGCTAGGTGAGTGTTTCCGCTGCTATGAACTCTGTTATGGGGATCAAAGTGTTTTAGCCAAAAATTTGCCAAAGGGGGAGTTTGTAGGTGTTTAATTGGCTGCATTGTATGGTAAAACACTAATGTCTTGACTGATGTCATGACATGTATATGTAACTACATTATAGTTACTGCAGGACTAGCTAACACAGGATTATTGAATGCTGTGACATTCATACCTGTCAACAGATACTAAGGAACAGAAGCTCTGTTAGAACTTAGTATTCACTTGCAGTCTGGTTATCAAGGAAGAACCAGACCTGGCATAAGGCCTACTGATTGAATGTCAAACTGGATGTTGTGACATTCATCATTGACAGCAGCTACTGAAGATTGGGCAGAGTGGTGTTCTGCTATACTTCAGCATATTAGTTAGTTTGTTCTTCAAGAGAATTACAGAACTAACCTAAGGCCAACTGTGTAAATGTTAAGTTGGACACTTTGACATTTACTAATGTAAGCTGGTACTGTAGTATGGTCATATTGATCATGTACAGATCAGCAGATTTGTACAGTCTGTTTTCTGGGAAAACAGACTCAGCATATGGACCTTGATGTCAAGCTGAATGTCGTGACATTCATGCCTGACAGCATATGCTAAATTGTAGGTTGTTCAGTTTTCTGTTACAGCTTTCTCAGGCTATTCTTTAGGAAGTCAACAGCTTAGAGAAAATTCAGGAAATCAACAACCAAGCTACATTCAATGAACCTAACAAATAGCCTATTTGTTAGCAACCTAAATATTGAATTTGAGGGAACGTATGTGACCTAAAATTCAGGAAAATACAGGTGCAAAAGCCCAGGTGCTGCAATATAAAAGGAAGGCATTCCTCCATTCAGTTTCAGGGATTTTGAGGCGTGAAGATTTAGTGTGTCCATCTCACTTCACTGCTGTATTTTTGTGAGTCTAGAATTAGACGTATCTTGTAAGCCAAGTCATTATCAAATAGATGATTGCTTTGGCATAGGGTGTTCATTGAGTTGTAAGTGTTGTGTCACTCAAAGCTTTTAAGCGTGAGTGCTGTGTATCTTGGTTTAAGCTGTGAAGCATAACCAAGAGTTGTTTTTGAAGTGTGACTTCAAAGTGTTTTTAATATCACTGAGGTGATTGAGGGGGAGTGAGTAGGAACTCTGATCTTAGATTAAGATTGAAATTGCATTGGGTAGGGATTAAGTGATAAGTTGTAAACGGGTGAGTTTAGCTTTGAATTGATACTACTAATAGTGGATTTCCTCCCTGGCTTGGTAGCCCCCAGATGTAGGTCATGTTGGACTGAACTGGGTGAACAATTACTTGTGTTATTTACTGCACTTACAATTAAGTTCTGCATAATCCCTGTCTGTGCAGAATTGGATGTCATAACAACCAGTGTGACATCCAAAGTCTGATAACTAGAATTTCAATTTTCTTCATCATTCGCACCATTCAATCAAATTTCATAGGTTTAACTTCTACATTTTCATCATTCACACAATTAAATCAAATTTCATAAGTTTAACATCAACGTTTTCGTCATTCACACAACTCAATCAAATTTCATGGGTTTAACAACAACATTTTTCATCGTTCACACAATTCAATCAAATCTCATAGGTTGAACATCAATGATTTCATCATTCACACAATTCAATCAAATTTCATAGGATTGACAATAACATCATTATCATTCATACAATTCAATCAAATTTAATGGGTTTAACAACAACATTTGCATCATTCACACATGTCAATCAAATTTCATAGGTTTAAAAACCACATTCTCTTCATCATTCGCACAATTCAATTAAATTTCATGGGTTTAACATCAATATTTTCATCATTCACACAATTCAATCAAATTTCATAGGTTTAAGATCAACGTTTTCATCATTCGCACAATTCAATCAAATATCATGGGTTTAACAACAACATTTTCATCATTCACACAATTCAATTAAATTTCATATGTTTAACATCAATGTTTTCATCACTCACACAATTCAATCAAATTTCATGGGTTTAACAACAACATTTGCATCATTCGCACAATTCAATCAAATTTCATAGGTTTAACATCAACATTTCCATCATTCACACAATTCAATCAAATTTCATAGGTTTAACAACAACATTTTCATCGCTCGCACAATTCAATCAAATTTCATAGGTTTAAAACCAACATCTTCATCATTCGCATAATTCAATCAAATTTCATATGTTTAACATCAATGTTTTCATCACTCACACAATTCAATCAAATTTCATGGGTTTAACAACAACATTTGCATCATTCGCACAATTCAATCAAATTTCATAGGTTTAACATCAACATTTCCATCATTCACACAATTCAATCAAATTTCATAGGTTTAACAACCTCATTTTCATCACTCGCACAATTCAATCAAATTTCATAGGTTTAAAACCAACATCTTCATCATTCGCATAATTCAATCAAATTCATATGTTTAACATCAACGTTTTCATCATTCACACAATTCAATCAAATGTCATAGGTTTAGCAACAACATCTTCATCATTCACATTATTCCATCAAATTTCATAGGTTTAACAACAACATTTTCTTCATCATTCGCACCATTCAATCAAATTTCATAGGTTAACTTCAACATTTTCATCATTCACACAATTAAATCAAATTTCATAAGTTTAACATCAACGTTTTCGTCATTCACACAACTCAATCAAATTTCTTGGGTTTAACAACAACATTTTTCATCGTTCACACAATTCAATCAAATCTCATAGGTTGAACATCAATGATTTCATCATTCACACAATTCAATCAAATTTCATAGGATTGACAATAACATCATTATCATTCATACAATTCAATCAAATTTAATGGGTTTAACAACAACATTTGCATCATTCACACATGTCAATCAAATTTCATAGGTTTAACAACCACATTCTCTTCATCATTCGCACAATTCAATTAAATTTCATGGGTTTAACATCAATATTTTCATCATTCACACAATTCAATCAAATTTCATAGGTTTAAGATCAACGTTTTCATCATTCGCACAATTCAATCAAATATCATGGTTTAACAACAACGTTTTTCATCATTCACACAATTCAATTAAATTTCATATGTTTAACATCAATGTTTTCATCACTCACACAATTCAATCAAATTTCATGGGTTTGACAACAACATTTGCATCATTCGCACAATTCAATCAAATTTCATAGGTTTAACATCAACATTTCCATCATTCACACAATTCAATCAAATTTCATAGGTTTAACAACAACATTTTCATCACTCGCACAATTCAATCAAATTTCATAGGTTTAAAAACCAACATCTTCATCATTCGCATAATTCAATCAAATTTCATATGTTTAACATCAACGTTTTCATCATTCACACAATTCAATCAAATGTCATAGGTTTAGCAACAACATCTTCATCATTCACATTATTCCATCAAATTTCATAGGTTTAACAACAACATTTTCTTCATCATTCGCATCATTCAATCAAATTTCATAGGTTTAACTTCAACATTTTCATCATTCACACAATTAAATCAAATTTCATAAGTTTAACATCAACGTTTTCGTCATTCACACAACTCAATCAAATTTCATGGGTTTAACAACAACATTTTTCATCGTTCACCACAATTCAATCAAATCTCATAGGTTGAACATCAATGATTTCATCATTCACACAATTCAATCAAATTTCATAGGTTTAACAACAACATTTTTATCATTCACACAATTCAATCAAATTTCATCGGTTTAACAACAACATTTTCATCATTCACACAATTCAATCAAATTTCATTGGATTGACAATAACATCATTATCATTCATACAATTCAATCAAATTTAATGGGTTTAACAACAACATTTGCATCATTCACACATGTCAATCAAATTTCATAGGTTTAACAACCACATTCTCTTCATCATTCGCACAATTCAATCAAATTTCATGGGTTTAACATCAATATTTTCATCATTCACACAATTCAGTCAAATTTCATAGGTTTAAGATCAACGTTTTCATCATTCACACAATTCAATCAAATGTCATAGGTTTAACAACAACATTTTCATCATTCACACAACTCAATCAAATGTCATAGGTTTAGCAACAACATCTTCATCATTCACATTATTCAATCAAATTTCATAGGTTTAACAACAATGTTTTCTTCATCATTCGCACCATTCCATCAAATTTCATAGGTTTAACATCAACATTTTCATCATTCACACAATTCAATCAAATTTCATATGTTTAACATCAACGTTTTCATCATTCACACAACTCAATAAAATTTCATGGTTTTAACAACAACATTTTTCATCGTTCACACAATTCAATCAAATCTCATAGGTTGAACATCAATGATTTCATCATTCACACAATTCAATCAAATTTCATAGGATTGACAATAACATCATTATCATTCATACAATTCAATCAAATTTAATGGGTTTAACAACAACATTTGCATCATTCACACATGTCAATCAAATTTCATAGGTTTAACAACCACATTCTCTTCATCATTCGCACAATTCAATTAAATTTCATGGGTTTAACATCAATATTTCATCATTCACACAATTCAATCAAATTTCATAGGTTTTAAGATCAACGTTTTCATCATTCGCACAATTCAATCAAATATCATGGGTTTAACAACAACATTTTTCATCATTCACACAATTCAATTAAATTTCATATGTTTAACATCAATGTTTTCATCACTCACACAATTCAATCAAATTTCATGGGTTTAACAACAACATTTGCATCATTCGCACAATTCAATCAAATTTCATAGGTTTAACATCAACATTTCCATCATTCACACAATTCAATCAAATTTCATAGGTTTAACAACAACATTTTCATCACTCGCACAATTCAATCAAATTTCATAGGTTTAAAACCAACATCTTCATCATTCGCATAATTCAATCAAATTTCATATGTTTAACATCAACGTTTTCATCATTCACAGCATTCAATCAAATGTCATAGGTTTAACAACAACAATTTGATCATTCACACAATTCAATCAAATGTCATAGGTTTAGCAACAACATCTTCATCATTCACATTATTCCATCAAATTTCATAGGTTTAACAACAACATTTTCTTCATCATTCGCACCATTCAATCAAATTTCATAGGTTTAACATCAACATTTCCATCATTCACACAATTCAATCAAATTTCATAGGTTTAACAACAACATTTTCATCACTCGCACATTCAATCAAATTTCATAGGTTTAAAACCAACATCTTCATCATTCGCATAATTCAATCAAATTTCATATGTTTAACATCAACGTTTTCATGCCTTCACAAAGCATTCAATCCAATGCCATAGTTTTTAACACACCATTTTCCACATTCACACAATTCAATCAAATGTCATAGGTTTAGCAACAACATCTTCATCATTCACATTATTCCATCAAATTTCATAGGTTTAACAACAACATTTTCTTCATCATTCGCACCATTCAATCAAATTTCATAGGTTTAACTTCAACATTTTCATCATTCACACAATTAAATCAAATTTCATAAGTTTAACATCAACGTTTTCGTCATTCACACAACTCAATCAAATTTCATGGGGTTTAACAACACATTTTTCATCGTTCACACAATTCAATCAAATCTCATAGGTTGAACAGCAATGATTTCATCATTCACACAATTCAATCAAATTTCATAGGTTTAACAACAACATTTTTATTCATCGTTCAGCCAACAATTCAAAATTCAAAAAAAAAAATATCATAGTTGGAACAGCCAAAATGATTTTCATTTCCATTCACACAATTCAATCAAATTCATCGGTTTAACAACAACATTTTCATCATTCACACAATTCAATCAAATTTCATTGGATTGACAATAACATCATTATCATTCATACAATTCAATCAAATTTAATGGGTTTAACAACAACATTTGCATCATTCACACATGTCAATCAAATTTCATAGGTTTAACAACCACATTCTCTTCATCATTCGCACAATTCAATCAAATTTCATGGGTTTAACATCAATATTTTCATCATTCACACAATTCAGTCAAATTTCATAGGTTTAAGATCAACGTTTTCATCATTCGCACAATTCAATCAAATGTCATAGGTTTAACAACAACATTTTTCATCATTCACACAAT
>NW_026113276.1:0-31441 GCF_024323335.1 Lathyrus oleraceus | reverse complement strand
TCCCACAATTTAATCAAATTTCATGGGTTTAACATCAAAATTTTCATCATCCCCAGAATTCAATCAAGTTTATGGGTTTAACAACAAATTCTTCATCATTCACATAATTCAATCAAATTTATGGGTTGAACAACAAATTTTTTTTTATCATTCACATAATTCAATCAAATTTCGTGGGTTTAAAACATCATCATTTTCATCATTCCCACAATTCAATCAAATTTCATGGGTTTAACATCAACATTTTCATCATTCCCACAATTCAATCAAATTTCATGGGTTTAACATCATCATTTTCATCATTCTCACAATTCAATCAAATTCATGGGTTTTTAAAACAACACATTTTCATCATTGACACAATTCAATCAAATTTCATGGGTTTAACAACAAAATTTTCATCATTCAAACAATTCAATCAAATCTTATGGTTTAACAACAAAATCTTCATCATTCACAAAATTCAATCGAATTTCATGGGTTTACACAACAACATTTTCTTATTCACACAATTCAATCAAATTTCATGGGTTTAACTTCACATTTCATCATTTCCACAACTCAATCAAATTTCATAGGTTTAAAAACAATGTTTTCATCATTCCCACAACTCAATCAAATTTCATAGGTTTAACATTAACATTTTCATTATGCACATAATTCAATCAATTTCATGGGTTTAACAACAACATTTCATCATTCACATAAATTCAATCAATTTCATGGGTTTAACAACAAATCTTCATCATTCAGACAATTCAATCAATATTATGGGTTAACAACATTTTTTTATCATTCACATAATTCAATCAAATTTCATAGGTTTAACATCAACATTTTCATCCTTCCCACAATTAATCAAATTTCATGGGTTTTAAACATCATTATTTTCATCATTCCTACAATTCAATCAAATTTCATGGGTTTAACAACATTTTCAACATTCCCATAATTCAATCAAATTTATGGGTTTAACAACAAATTTTTTTATCATTCACACAATTCAATCAAATTTCATGGGTTTTAAACATTAACATTTTCATCATCCCCACAATTCAATCAAATTCATGGGTTTAGCATCAACATTTTCATTATTCACACAATTCAATCAAATTTCATGGGTTTCACATCAACATTTCATCATTTCCACAATTCAATCAAATTTCATAGGTTTAAAAACAATGTTTTCATCATTCCCACAATTCAATCAAATTTCATAGGTGTGACAACAACATTTTCATCATGCACATAATTTAATCAAATTTCATGGGTTTAACAACAACATTTTCATCATTCACACAATTCAATCAAATTTCATGGGTTTAACATCAAAATTTTCATCATCCCCAGAATTCAATCAAGTTTTATGGGTTTAACAACAAATTCTTCATCATTCACATAATTCAATCAAATTTTATGGGTTTGAACAAATTTTTTATCATTCACATAGTTCAATCAAATTTCGTGGGTTTAACATCGTCATTTTCATCATTCCCACAATTCAATCAAATTTCATGGGTTTAACATCAACATTTTCATCATTCCCACAATTCAATCAAATTTCATGGGTTTAACATCATCATTTTCATCATTCTCACAATTCAATCAAATTTCATGGGTTTAACAACAACATTTTCATCATTGACACAATTCAATCAAATTTCATGGTTTAACAACAAAATTTTCATCATTCAAACAATTCAATCAAATCTTATGGGTTTAACAACAAATCTTCATCATTCACAAAATTGAATCGAATTTCATGGGTTTAACAACAACATTTTCATTATTCACACAATTCAATCAAATTTCATGGGTTTAACTTCAACATTTCATCATTTCCACAACTCAATCAAATTTCATAGGTTTAAAAACAATGTTTTCATCATTCCCACAACTCAATCAAATTTCATAGGTTTAACATTAACATTTTCATTATGCACATAATTCAATCAAATTTCATGGGTTTAACAACAACATTTTCATCATTCACATAAATCAATCAAATTTCATGGGTTTAACAACAAAATCTTCATCATTCAGACAATTCAATCAAAATTTATGGGTTTAACAACAAATTTTTTATCATTCACATAATTCAATCAAATTTCATAGGTTTAACATCAACATTTTCATCCTTCCCACAATTTAATCAAATTTCATGGGTTTAACATCATTATTTTCATCATTCCTACAATTCAATCAAATTTCATGGGTTTAACAACATTTTCAACATTCCCATAATTCAATCAAATTTTATGGGTTTAACAACAATTTTTTATCATTCACACAATTCAATCAAATTTCATGGGTTTAACATTAACATTTTCATCATCCCCACAATTCAATCAAATTTCATGGGTTTAGCATCAACATTTTCATTATTCACACAATTCAATCAAATTTCATGGGTTTCACATCAACATTTCATCATTTCCACAATTCAATCAAATTTCATAGGTTTAAAAACAATGTTTTCATCATTCCCACAATTCAATCAAATTTCATAGGTGTGACAACAACATTTTCATCATGCACATAATTTAATCAATTTCATGGGTTTAACAACAACATTTTCATCATTCACACAATTCAATCAAATTTCATGGGTTTAACATCAAAATTTTCATCATCCCCAGAATTCAATCAAGTTTTATGGGTTTAACAAGCAAATTCTTCATCATTCACATAATTCAATCAAATTTTATGGGTTGAACAACAAATTTTTTATCATTCACATAATTCAATCAAATTTCGTGGGTTTAACATCGTCATTTTCATCATTCCCACAATTCAATCAAATTTCATGGGTTTAACATCAACATTTTCATCATTCCCACAATTCAATCAAATTTCATGGGTTTAACATCATCATTTTCATCATTCTCACAATTCAATCAAATTTCATGGGTTTAACAACAACATTTTCATCATTGACACAATTCAATCAAATTTCATGGGTTTAACAACAAAATTTTCATCATTCAAACAATTCAATCAAATCTTATGGGTTTAACAACAAAATCTTCATCATTCACAAATTCAATCGAATTTCATGGGTTTAACAACAACATTTTCATTATTCACACAATTCAATCAAATTTCATGGGTTTAACTTCAACATTTCATCATTTCCACAACTCAATCAAATTTCATAGGTTTAAAAACAATGTTTTCATCATTCCCACAACTCAATCAAATTTCATAGGTTTAACATTAACATTTTCATTATGCACATAATTCAATCAAATTTCATGGGTTTAACAACAACATTTTCATCATTCACATAATCAATCAAATTTCATGGGTTTAACAACAAAATCTTCATCATTCAGACAATTCAATCAAATATTATGGGTTAACAACAATTTTTTTATCATTCACATAATTCAATCAAATTTCATAGGTTTAACATCAACATTTTCATCCTTCCCACAATTTAATCAAATTTCATGGGTTTAACATCATTATTTTCATCATTCCTACAATTCAATCAAATTTCATGGGTTTAACAACATTTTCAACATTCCCATAATTCAATCAAATTTTATGGGTTTAACAACAAATTTTTTATCATTCACACAATTCAATCAAATTTCATGGGTTTAACATTAACATTTTCATCATCCCCACAATTCAATCAAATTTCATGGGTTTAGCATCAACATTTTCATTATTCACACAATTCAATCAAATTTCATGGGTTTCACATCAACATTTCATCATTTCCACAATTCAATCAAATTTCATAGGTTTAAAAACAATGTTTTCATCATTCCCACAATTCAATCAAATTTCATAGGTGTGACAACAACATTTTCATCATGCACATAATTTAATCAAATTTCATGGGTTTAACAACAACATTTTCATCATTCACACAATTCAATCAAATTTCATGGGTTTAACATCAAAATTTTCATCATCCCCAGAATTCAATCAAGTTTTATGGGTTTAACAACAAATTCTTCATCATTCACATAATTCAATCAAATTTTATGGGTTGAACAACAAATTTTTTATCATTCACATAGTTCAATCAAATTTCGTGGGTTTAACATCGTCATTTTCATCATTCC
This sequence comes from Lathyrus oleraceus, assembly GCF_024323335.1. Lineage (NCBI taxonomy): Eukaryota > Viridiplantae > Streptophyta > Magnoliopsida > Fabales > Fabaceae > Lathyrus > Lathyrus oleraceus. Next base: position 27,362 of record NW_026113276.1, on the reverse strand, counting down.
CACAATTCAATCAAATTTCATGGGTTTAACATCAACATTTTCATCATTCCCACAATTCAATCAAATTTCATGGGTTTAACATCATCATTTTCATCATTCTCACAATTCAATCAAATTTCATGGGTTTAACAACAACATTTTCATCATTGACACAATTCAATCAAATTTCATGGGTTTAACAACAAAATTTTCATCATTCAAACAATTCAATCAAATCTTATGGGTTTAACAACAAATCTTCATCATTCACAAATTGAATCGAATTTCATGGGTTTAACAACAACATTTTCATTATTCACACAATTCAATCAAATTTCATGGGTTTAACTTCAACATTTCATCATTTCCACAACTCAATCAAATTTCATAGGTTTAAAAACAATGTTTTCATCATTCCCACAACTCAATCAAATTTCATAGGTTTAACATTAACATTTTCATTATGCACATAATTCAATCAAATTTCATGGGTTTAACAACAACATTTTCATCATTCACATAAATCAATCAAATTTCATGGGTTTAACAACAAAATCTTCATCATTCAGACAATTCAATCAAATATTATGGGTTAACAACAATTTTTTTATCATTCACATAATTCAATCAAATTTCATAGGTTTAACATCAACATTTTCATCCTTCCCACAATTTAATCAAATTTCATGGGTTTAACATCATTATTTTCATCATTCCTACAATTCAATCAAATTTCATGGGTTTAACAACATTTTCAACATTCCCATAATTCAATCAAATTTTATGGGTTTAACAACAAATTTTTTATCATTCACACAATTCAATCAAATTTCATGGGTTTAACATTAACATTTTCATCATCCCCACAATTCAATCAAATTTCATGGGTTTAGCATCAACATTTTCATTATTCACACAATTCAATCAAATTTCATGGGTTTCACATCAACATTTCATCATTTCCACAATTCAATCAAATTTCATAGGTTTAAAAACAATGTTTTCATCATTCCCACAATTCAATCAAATTTCATAGGTGTGACAACAACATTTTCATCATGCACATAATTTAATCAAATTTCATGGGTTTAACAACAACATTTTCATCATTCACACAATTCAATCAAATTTCATGGGTTTAACATCAAAATTTTCATCATCCCCAGAATTCAATCAAGTTTTATGGGTTTAACACAAATTCTTCATCATTCACATAATTCAATCAATTTTATGGGTTGAACAACAAATTTTTTATCATTCACATAGTTCAATCAAATTTCGTGGGTTTAACATCGTCATTTTCATCATTCCCACAATTCAATCAAATTTCATGGGTTTAACATCAACATTTTCATCATTCCCACAATTCAATCAAATTTCATGGGTTTAACATCATCATTTTCATCATTCTCACAATTCAATCAAATTTCATGGGTTTAACAACAACATTTTCATCATTGACACAATTCAATCAAATTTCATGGGTTTAACAACAAAATTTTCATCATTCAAACAATTCAATCAAATCTTATGGGTTTAACAACAAAATCTTCATCATTCACAAAATTGAATCGAATTTCATGGGTTTAACAACAACATTTTCATTATTCACACAATTCAATCAAATTTCATGGGTTTAACTTCAACATTTCATCATTTCCACAACTCAATCAAATTTCATAGGTTTAAAAACAATGTTTTCATCATTCCCACAACTCAATCAAATTTCATAGGTTTAACATTAACATTTTCATTATGCACATAATTCAATCAAATTTCATGGGTTTAACAACAACATTTTCATCATTCACATAAATCAATCAAATTTCATGGGTTTAACAACAAAATCTTCATCATTCAGACAATTCAATCAAATATTATGGGTTAACAACAATTTTTTTATCATTCACATAATTCAATCAAATTTCATAGGTTTAACATCAACATTTTCATCCTTCCCACAATTTAATCAAATTTCATGGGTTTAACATCATTATTTTCATCATTCCTACAATTCAATCAAATTTCATGGGTTTAACAACATTTTCAACATTCCCATAATTCAATCAAATTTTATGGGTTTAACAACAAATTTTTTATCATTCACACAATTCAATCAAATTTCATGGGTTTAACATTAACATTTTCATCATCCCACAATTCAATCAAATTTCATGGGTTTAGCATCAACATTTTCATTATTCACACAATTCAATCAAATTTCATGGGTTTCACATCAACATTTCATCATTTCCACAATTCAATCAAATTTCATAGGTTTAAAAACAATGTTTTCATCATTCCCACAATTCAATCAAATTTCATAGGTGTGACAACAACATTTTCATCATGCACATAATTTAATCAAATTTCATGGGTTTAACAACAACATTTTCATCATTCACACAATTCAATCAAATTTCATGGGTTTAACATCAAAATTTTCATCATCCCCAGAATTCAATCAAGTTTTATGGGTTTAACAGCAAATTCTTCATCATTCACATAATTCAATCAAATTTTATGGGTTGAACAACAAATTTTTTATCATTCACATAGTTCAATCAAATTTCGTGGGTTTAACATCGTCATTTTCATCATTCCCACAATTCAATCAAATTTCATGGGTTTAACATCAACATTTTCATCATTCCCACAATTCAATCAAATTTCATGGGTTTAACATCATCATTTTCATCATTCTCACAATTCAATCAAATTTCATGGGTTTAACAACAACATTTTCATCATTGACACAATTCAATCAAATTTCATGGGTTTAACAACAAATTTTCATCATTCAAACAATTCAATCAAATCTTATGGGTTTAACAACAAAATCTTCATCATTCACAAATTGAATCGAATTTCATGGGTTTAACAACAACATTTTCATTATTCACACAATTCAATCAAATTTCATGGGTTTAACTTCAACATTTCATCATTTCCACAACTCAATCAAATTTCATAGGTTTAAAAACAATGTTTTCATCATTCCCACAACTCAATCAAATTTCATAGGTTTAACATTAACATTTTCATTATGCACATAATTCAATCAAATTTCATGGGTTTAACAACAACATTTTCATCATTCACATAAATCAATCAAATTTCATGGGTTTAACAACAAAATCTTCATCATTCAGACAATTCAATCAAATATTATGGGTTAACAACAATTTTTTTATCATTCACATAATTCAATCAAATTTCATAGGTTTAACATCAACATTTTCATCCTTCCCACAATTTAATCAAATTTCATGGGTTTAACATCATTATTTTCATCATTCCTACAATTCAATCAAATTTCATGGGTTTAACAACATTTTCAACATTCCCATAATTCAATCAAATTTTATGGGTTTAACAACAATTTTTTTATCATTCACACAATTCAATCAAATTTCATGGGTTTAACATTAACATTTTCATCATCCCCACAATTCAATCAAATTTCATGGGTTTAGCATCAACATTTTCATTATTCACACAATTCAATCAAATTTCATGGGTTTCACATCAACATTTCATCATTTCCACAATTCAATCAAATTTCATAGGTTTAAAAACAATGTTTTCATCATTCCCACAATTCAATCAAATTTCATAGGTGTGACAACAACATTTTCATCATGCACATAATTTAATCAAATTTCATGGGTTTAACAACAACATTTTCATCATTCACACAATTCAATCAAATTTCATGGGTTTAACATCAAAATTTTCATCATCCCCAGAATTCAATCAAGTTTTATGGGTTTAACAGCAAATTCTTCATCATTCACATAATTCAATCAAATTTTATGGGTTGAACAACAATTTTTTTATCATTCACATAGTTCAATCAAATTTCGTGGGTTTAACATCGTCATTTTCATCATTCCCACAATTCAATCAAATTTCATGGGTTTAACATCAACATTTTCATCATTCCCACAATTCAATCAAATTTCATGGGTTTAACATCATCATTTTCATCATTCTCACAATTCAATCAAATTTCATGGGTTTAACAACAACATTTTCATCATTGACACAATTCAATCAAATTTCATGGGTTTAACAACAAAATTTTCATCATTCAAACAATTCAATCAAATCTTATGGGTTTAACAACAAAATCTTCATCATTCACAAAATTGAATCGAATTTCATGGGTTTAACAACAACATTTTCATTATTCACACAATTCAATCAAATTTCATGGGTTTAACTTCAACATTTCATCATTTCCACAACTCAATCAAATTTCATAGGTTTAAAAACAATGTTTTCATCATTCCCACAACTCAATCAAATTTCATAGGTTTAACATTAACATTTTCATTATGCACATAATTCAATCAAATTTCATGGGTTTAACAACAACATTTTCATCATTCACATAAATCAATCAAATTTCATGGGTTTAACAACAAAATCTTCATCATTCAGACAATTCAATCAAATATTATGGGTTAACAACAATTTTTTTATCATTCACATAATTCAATCAAATTTCATAGGTTTAACATCAACATTTTCATCCTTCCCACAATTTAATCAAATTTCATGGGTTTAACATCATTATTTTCATCATTCCTACAATTCAATCAAATTTCATGGGTTTAACAACATTTTCAACATTCCCATAATTCAATCAAATTTTATGGGTTTAACAACAATTTTTTTATCATTCACACAATTCAATCAAATTTCATGGGTTTAACATTAACATTTTCATCATCCCCACAATTCAATCAAATTTCATGGGTTTAGCATCAACATTTTCATTATTCACACAATTCAATCAAATTTCATGGGTTTCACATCAACATTTCATCATTTCCACAATTCAATCAAATTTCATAGGTTTAAAAACAATGTTTTCATCATTCCCACAATTCAATCAAATTTCATAGGTGTGACAACAACATTTTCATCATGCACATAATTTAATCAAATTTCATGGGTTTAACAACAACATTTTCATCATTCACACAATTCAATCAAATTTCATGGGTTTAACATCAAAATTTTCATCATCCCCAGAATTCAATCAAGTTTTATGGGTTTAACAGCAAATTCTTCATCATTCACATAATTCAATCAAATTTTATGGGTTGAACAACAATTTTTTTATCATTCACATATTCAATCAAATTTCGTGGGTTTAACATCGTCATTTTCATCATTCCCACAATTCAATCAAATTTCATGGGTTTAACATCAACATTTTCATCATTCCCACAATTCAATCAAATTTCATGGGTTTAACATCATCATTTTCATCATTCTCACAATTCAATCAAATTTCATGGGTTTAACAACAACATTTTCATCATTGACACAATTCAATCAAATTTCATGGGTTTAACAACAAAATTTTCATCATTCAAACAATTCAATCAAATCTTATGGGTTTAACAACAAAATCTTCATCATTCACAAAATTGAATCGAATTTCATGGGTTTAACAACAACATTTTCATTATTCACACAATTCAATCAAATTTCATGGGTTTAACTTCAACATTTCATCATTTCCACAACTCAATCAAATTTCATAGGTTTAAAAACAATGTTTTCATCATTCCCACAACTCAATCAAATTTCATAGGTTTAACATTAACATTTTCATTATGCACATAATTCAATCAAATTTCATGGGTTTAACAACAACATTTTCATCATTCACATAAATCAATCAAATTTCATGGGTTTAACAACAAAATCTTCATCATTCAGACAATTCAATCAAATATTATGGGTTAACAACAATTTTTTTATCATTCACATAATTCAATCAAATTTCATAGGTTTAACATCAACATTTTCATCCTTCCCACAATTTAATCAAATTTCATGGGTTTAACATCATTATTTTCATCATTCCTACAATTCAATCAAATTTCATGGGTTTAACAACATTTTCAACATTCCCATAATTCAATCAAATTTTATGGGTTTAACAACAAATTTTTTATCATTCACACAATTCAATCAAATTTCATGGGTTTAACATTAACATTTTCATCATCCCCACAATTCAATCAAATTTCATGGGTTTAGCATCAACATTTTCATTATTCACACAATTCAATCAAATTTCATGGGTTTCACATCAACATTTCATCATTTCCACAATTCAATCAAATTTCATAGGTTTAAAAACAATGTTTTCATCATTCCCACAATTCAATCAAATTTCATAGGTGTGACAACAACATTTTCATCATGCACATAATTTAATCAAATTTCATGGGTTTAACAACAACATTTTCATCATTCACACAATTCAATCAAATTTCATGGGTTTAACATCAAAATTTTCATCATCCCCAGAATTCAATCAAGTTTTATGGGTTTAACAACAAATTCTTCATCATTCACATAATTCAATCAAATTTTATGGGTTGAACAACAATTTTTTTATCATTCACATAGTTCAATCAAATTTCGTGGGTTTAACATCGTCATTTTCATCATTCCCACAATTCAATCAAATTTCATGGGTTTAACATCAACATTTTCATCATTCCCACAATTCAATCAAATTTCATGGGTTTAACATCATCATTTTCATCATTCTCACAATTCAATCAAATTTCATGGGTTTAACAACAACATTTTCATCATTGACACAATTCAATCAAATTTCATGGGTTTAACAACAAAATTTTCATCATTCAAACAATTCAATCAAATCTTATGGGTTTAACAACAAAATCTTCATCATTCACAAAATTGAATCGAATTTCATGGGTTTAACAACAACATTTTCATTATTCACACAATTCAATCAAATTTCATGGGTTTAACTTCAACATTTCATCATTTCCACAACTCAATCAAATTTCATAGGTTTAAAAACAATGTTTTCATCATTCCCACAACTCAATCAAATTTCATAGGTTTAACATTAACATTTTCATTATGCACATAATTCAATCAAATTTCATGGGTTTAACAACAACATTTTCATCATTCACATAAATCAATCAAATTTCATGGGTTTAACAACAAAATCTTCATCATTCAGACAATTCAATCAAATATTATGGGTTAACAACAATTTTTTTATCATTCACATAATTCAATCAAATTTCATAGGTTTAACATCAACATTTTCATCCTTCCCACAATTTAATCAAATTTCATGGGTTTAACATCATTATTTTCATCATTCCTACAATTCAATCAAATTTCATGGGTTTAACAACATTTTCAACATTCCCATAATTCAATCAAATTTTATGGGTTTAACAACAAATTTTTTATCATTCACACAATTCAATCAAATTTCATGGGTTTAACATTAACATTTTCATCATCCCCACAATTCAATCAAATTTCATGGGTTTAGCATCAACATTTTCATTATTCACACAATTCAATCAAATTTCATGGGTTTCACATCAACATTTCATCATTTCCACAATTCAATCAAATTTCATAGGTTTAAAAACAATGTTTTCATCATTCCCACAATTCAATCAAATTTCATAGGTGTGACAACAACATTTTCATCATGCACATAATTTAATCAAATTTCATGGGTTTAACAACAACATTTTCATCATTCACACAATTCAATCAAATTTCATGGGTTTAACATCAAAATTTTCATCATCCCCAGAATTCAATCAAGTTTTATGGGTTTAACAACAAATTCTTCATCATTCACATAATTCAATCAAATTTTATGGGTTGAACAACAATTTTTTTATCATTCACATAATTCAATCAAATTTCGTGGGTTTAACATCATCATTTTCATCATTCCCACAATTCAATCAAATTTCATGGGTTTAACATCAACATTTTCATCATTCCCACAATTCAATCAAATTTCATGGGTTTAACATCATCATTTTCATCATTCTCACAATTCAATCAAATTTCATGGGTTTAACAACAACATTTTCATCATTGACACAATTCAATCAAATTTCATGGGTTTAACAACAAAATTTTCATCATTCAAACAATTCAATCAAATCTTATGGGTTTAACAACAAAATCTTCATCATTCACATAATTCAATCGAATTTCATGGGTTTAACAACAACATTTTCATTATTCACACAATTCAATCAAATTTCATGGGTTTAACTTCAACATTTCATCATTTCCACAACTCAATCAAATTTCATAGGTTTAAAAACAATGTTTTCATCATTCCCACAACTCAATCAAATTTCATAGGTTTAACATTAACATTTTCATTATGCACATAATTCAATCAAATTTCATGGGTTTAACAACAACATTTTCATCATTCACATAAATCAATCAAATTTCATGGGTTTAACAACAAAATCTTCATCATTCAGACAATTCAATCAAATATTATGGGTTAACAACAATTTTTTTATCATTCACATAATTCAATCAAATTTCATAGGTTTAACATCAACATTTTCATCCTTCCCACAATTTAATCAAATTTCATGGGTTTAACATCATTATTTTCATCATTCCTACAATTCAATCAAATTTCATGGGTTTAACAACATTTTCAACATTCCCATAATTCAATCAAATTTTATGGGTTTAACAACAAATTTTTTATCATTCACACAATTCAATCAAATTTCATGGGTTTAACATTAACATTTTCATCATCCCACAATTCAATCAAATTTCATGGGTTTAGCATCAACATTTTCATTATTCACACAATTCAATCAAATTTCATGGGTTTCACATCAACATTTCATCATTTCCACAATTCAATCAAATTTCATAGGTTTAAAAACAATGTTTTCATCATTCCCACAATTCAATCAAATTTCATAGGTGTGACAACAACATTTTCATCATGCACATAATTTAATCAAATTTCATGGGTTTAACAACAACATTTTCATCATTCACACAATTCAATCAAATTTCATGGGTTTAACATCAAAATTTTCATCATCCCCAGAATTCAATCAAGTTTTATGGGTTTAACAACAAATTCTTCATCATTCACATAATTCAATCAAATTTTATGGGTTGAACAACAATTTTTTATCATTCACATAGTTCAATCAAATTTCGTGGGTTTAACATCGTCATTTTCATCATTCCCACAATTCAATCAAATTTCATGGGTTTAACATCAACATTTTCATCATTCCCACAATTCAATCAAATTTCATGGGTTTAACATCATCATTTTCATCATTCTCACAATTCAATCAAATTTCATGGGTTTAACAACAACATTTTCATCATTGACACAATTCAATCAAATTTCATGGGTTTAACAACAAAATTTTCATCATTCAAACAATTCAATCAAATCTTATGGGTTTAACAACAAAATCTTCATCATTCACAAAATTGAATCGAATTTCATGGGTTTAACAACAACATTTTCATTATTCACACAATTCAATCAAATTTCATGGGTTTAACTTCAACATTTCATCATTTCCACAACTCAATCAAATTTCATAGGTTTAAAAACAATGTTTTCATCATTCCCACAACTCAATCAAATTTCATAGGTTTAACATTAACATTTTCATTATGCACATAATTCAATCAAATTTCATGGGTTTAACAACAACATTTTCATCATTCACATAAATCAATCAAATTTCATGGGTTTAACAACAAAATCTTCATCATTCAGACAATTCAATCAAATATTATGGGTTAACAACAATTTTTTTATCATTCACATAATTCAATCAAATTTCATAGGTTTAACATCAACATTTTCATCCTTCCCACAATTTAATCAAATTTCATGGGTTTAACATCATTATTTTCATCATTCCTACAATTCAATCAAATTTCATGGGTTTAACAACATTTTCAACATTCCCATAATTCAATCAAATTTTATGGGTTTAACAACAAATTTTTTATCATTCACACAATTCAATCAAATTTCATGGGTTTAACATTAACATTTTCATCATCCCACAATTCAATCAAATTTCATGGGTTTAGCATCAACATTTTCATTATTCACACAATTCAATCAAATTTCATGGGTTTCACATCAACATTTCATCATTTCCACAATTCAATCAAATTTCATAGGTTTAAAAACAATGTTTTCATCATTCCCACAATTCAATCAAATTTCATAGGTGTGACAACAACATTTTCATCATGCACATAATTTAATCAAATTTCATGGGTTTAACAACAACATTTTCATCATTCACACAATTCAATCAAATTTCATGGGTTTAACATCAAAATTTTCATCATCCCCAGAATTCAATCAAGTTTTATGGGTTTAACAACAAATTCTTCATCATTCACATAATTCAATCAAATTTTATGGGTTGAACAACAATTTTTTTATCATTCACATAGTTCAATCAAATTTCGTGGGTTTAACATCGTCATTTTCATCATTCCCACAATTCAATTAAATTTCATGGGTTTAACATCATCATTAATTCAATCAAATTTCATGGGTTTAACAACAACATTTTCATCATTGACACAATTCAATCAAATTTCATGGGTTTAACAACAAAATTTTCATCATTCAAACAATTCAATCAAATCTTATGGGTTTAACAACAAAATCTTCATCATTCACAAAATTGAATCGAATTTCATGGGTTTAACAACAACATTTTCATTATTCACACAATTCAATCAAATTTCATGGGTTTAACTTCAACATTTCATCATTTCCACAACTCAATCAAATTTCATAGGTTTAAAAACAATGTTTTCATCATTCCCACAACTCAATCAAATTTCATAGGTTTAACATTAACATTTTCATTATGCACATAATTCAATCAAATTTCATGGGTTTAACAACAACATTTTCATCATTCACATAAATCAATCAAATTTCATGGGTTTAACAACAAAATCTTCATCATTCAGACAATTCAATCAAATATTATGGGTTAACAACAATTTTTTTATCATTCACATAATTCAATCAAATTTCATAGGTTTAACATCAACATTTTCATCCTTCCCACAATTTAATCAAATTTCATGGGTTTAACATCATTATTTTCATCATTCCTACAATTCAATCAAATTTCATGGGTTTAACAACATTTTCAACATTCCCATAATTCAATCAAATTTTATGGGTTTAACAACAAATTTTTTATCATTCACACAATTCAATCAAATTTCATGGGTTTAACATTAACATTTTCATCATCCCACAATTCAATCAAATTTCATGGGTTTAGCATCAACATTTTCATTATTCACACAATTCAATCAAATTTCATGGGTTTCACATCAACATTTCATCATTTCCACAATTCAATCAAATTTCATAGGTTTAAAAACAATGTTTTCATCATTCCCACAATTCAATCAAATTTCATAGGTGTGACAACAACATTTTCATCATGCACATAATTTAATCAAATTTCATGGGTTTAACAACAACATTTTCATCATTCACACAATTCAATCAAATTTCATGGGTTTAACATCAAAATTTTCATCATCCCCAGAATTCAATCAAGTTTTATGGGTTTAACAGCAAATTCTTCATCATTCACATAATTCAATCAAATTTTATGGGTTGAACAACAATTTTTTTATCATTCACATAATTCAATCAAATTTCGTGGGTTTAACATCGTCATTTTCATCATTCCCACAATTCAATCAAATTTCATGGGTTTAACATCAACATTTTCATCATTCCCACAATTCAATCAAATTTCATGGGTTTAACATCATCATTTTCATCATTCTCACAATTCAATCAAATTTCATGGGTTTAACAACAACATTTTCATCATTGACACAATTCAATCAAATTTCATGGGTTTAACAACAAAATTTTCATCATTCAAACAATTCAATCAAATCTTATGGGTTTAACAACAAAATCTTCATCATTCACATAATTCAATCGAATTTCATGGGTTTAACAACAACATTTTCATTATTCACACAATTCAATCAAATTTCATGGGTTTAACTTCAACATTTCATCATTTCCACAACTCAATCAAATTTCATAGGTTTAAAAACAATGTTTTCATCATTCCCACAACTCAATCAAATTTCATAGGTTTAACATTAACATTTTCATTATGCACATAATTCAATCAAATTTCATGGGTTTAACAACAACATTTTCATCATTCACATAAATCAATCAAATTTCATGGGTTTAACAACAAAATCTTCATCATTCAGACAATTCAATCAAATATTATGGGTTAACAACAATTTTTTTATCATTCACATAATTCAATCAAATTTCATAGGTTTAACATCAACATTTTCATCCTTCCCACAATTTAATCAAATTTCATGGGTTTAACATCATTATTTTCATCATTCCTACAATTCAATCAAATTTCATGGGTTTAACAACATTTTCAACATTCCCATAATTCAATCAAATTTTATGGGTTTAACAACAAATTTTTTATCATTCACACAATTCAATCAAATTTCATGGGTTTAACATTAACATTTTCATCATCCCCACAATTCAATCAAATTTCATGGGTTTAGCATCAACATTTTCATTATTCACACAATTCAATCAAATTTCATGGGTTTCACATCAACATTTCATCATTTCCACAATTCAATCAAATTTCATAGGTTTAAAAACAATGTTTTCATCATTCCCACAATTCAATCAAATTTCATAGGTGTGACAACAACATTTTCATCATGCACATAATTTAATCAAATTTCATGGGTTTAACAACAACATTTTCATCATTCACACAATTCAATCAAATTTCATGGGTTTAACATCAAAATTTTCATCATCCCCAGAATTCAATCAAGTTTTATGGGTTTAACAACAAATTCTTCATCATTCACATAATTCAATCAAATTTTATGGGTTGAACAACAAATTTTTTATCATTCACATAATTCAATCAAATTTCGTGGGTTTAACATCATCATTTTCATCATTCCCACAATTCAATCAAATTTCATGGGTTTAACATCAACATTTTCATCATTCCCACAATTCAATCAAATTTCATGGGTTTAACATCATCATTTTCATCATTCTCACAATTCAATCAAATTTCATGGGTTTAACAACAACATTTTCATCATTGACACAATTCAATCAAATTTCATGGGTTTAACAACAAAATTTTCATCATTCAAACAATTCAATCAAATCTTATGGGTTTAACAACAAAATCTTCATCATTCACATAATTCAATCGAATTTCATGGGTTTAACAACAACATTTTCATTATTCACACAATTCAATCAAATTTCATGGGTTTAACTTCAACATTTCATCATTTCCACAACTCAATCAAATTTCATAGGTTTAAAAACAATGTTTTCATCATTCCCACAACTCAATCAAATTTCATAGGTTTAACATTAACATTTTCATTATGCACATAATTCAATCAAATTTCATGGGTTTAACAACAACATTTTCATCATTCACATAAATCAATCAAATTTCATGGGTTTAACAACAAAATCTTCATCATTCAGACAATTCAATCAAATATTATGGGTTAACAACAATTTTTTTATCATTCACATAATTCAATCAAATTTCATAGGTTTAACATCAACATTTTCATCCTTCCCACAATTTAATCAAATTTCATGGGTTTAACATCATTATTTTCATCATTCCTACAATTCAATCAAATTTCATGGGTTTAACAACATTTTCAACATTCCCATAATTCAATCAAATTTTATGGGTTTAACAACAAATTTTTTATCATTCACACAATTCAATCAAATTTCATGGGTTTAACATTAACATTTTCATCATCCCCACAATTCAATCAAATTTCATGGGTTTAGCATCAACATTTTCATTATTCACACAATTCAATCAAATTTCATGGGTTTCACATCAACATTTCATCATTTCCACAATTCAATCAAATTTCATAGGTTTAAAAACAATGTTTTCATCATTCCCACAATTCAATCAAATTTCATAGGTGTGACAACAACATTTTCATCATGCACATAATTTAATCAAATTTCATGGGTTTAACAACAACATTTTCATCATTCACACAATTCAATCAAATTTCATGGGTTTAACATCAAAATTTCATCATCCCCAGAATTCAATCAAGTTTTATGGGTTTAACAACAAATTCTTCATCATTCACATAATTCAATCAAATTTTATGGGTTGAACAACAATTTTTATCATTCACATAATTCAATCAAATTTCGTGGGTTTAACATCATCATTTCATCATTCCCACAATTCAATCAAATTTCATGGGTTTAACATCAACATTTTCATCATTCCCACAATTCAATCAAATTTCATGGGTTTAACATCATCATTTTCATCATTCTCACAATTCAATCAAATTTCATGGGTTTAACAACAACATTTTCATCATTGACACAATTCAATCAAATTTCATGGGTTTAACAACAAAATTTCATCATTCAAACAATTCAATCAAATCTTATGGGTTTAACAACAAAATCTTCATCATTCACAAAATTCAATCGAATTCATGGGTTTAACAACAACATTTTCATTATTCACACAATTCAATCAAATTTCATGGGTTTAACTTCAACATTTCATCATTTCCACAACTCAATCAAATTTCATAGGTTTAAAAACAATGTTTTCATCATTCCCACAACTCAATCAAATTTCATAGGTTTAACATTAACATTTTCATTATGCACATAATTCAATCAAATTTCATGGGTTTAACAACAACATTTTCATCATTCACACAATTCAATCAAATTTCATGGGTTTAACAACAAAATCTTCATCATTCAGACAATTCAATCAAATATTATGGGTTAACAACAATTTTTTTATCATTCACATAATTCAATCAAATTTCATAGGTTTAACATCAACATTTTCATCCTTCCCACAATTTAATCAAATTTCATGGGTTTAACATCATTATTTTCATCATTCCTACAATTCAATCAAATTTCATGGGTTTAACAACATTTTCAACATTCCCATAATTCAATCAAATTTTATGGGTTTAACAACAAATTTTTATCATTCACACAATTCAATCAAATTTCATGGGTTTAACATTAACATTTTCATCATCCCACAATTCAATCAAATTTCATGGGTTTAGCATCAACATTTTCATTATTCACACAATTCAATCAAATTTCATGGGTTTCACATCAACATTTCATCATTTCCACAATTCAATCAAATTTCATAGGTTTAAAAACAATGTTTTCATCATTCCCACAATTCAATCAAATTTCATAGGTGTGACAACAACATTTTCATCATGCACATAATTTAATCAAATTTCATGGGTTTAACAACAACATTTTCATCATTCACACAATTCAATCAAATTTCATGGGTTTAACATCAAAATTTTCATCATCCCCAGAATTCAATCAAGTTTTATGGGTTTAACAACATCATTTTCATCATTCTCACAATTCAATCAAATTTCATGGGTTTAACAACAAATTTTTTATCATTCACAATTCAATCAAATTTCGTGGGTTTAACATCATCATTTTCATCATTCCCACAATTCAATCAAATTTCATGGGTTTAACATCAACATTTCATCATTCCCACAATTCAATCAAATTTCATGGGTTTAACATCATCATTTTCATCATTCTCACAATTCAATCAAATTTCATGGGTTTAACAACAACATTTTCATCATTGACACAATTCAATCAAATTTCATGGGTTTAACAACAAAATTTTCATCATTCAAACAATTCAATCAAATCTTATGGGTTTAACAACAAAATCTTCATCATTCACATAATTCAATCAAATTTCATGGGTTTAACAACAACATTTTCATTATTCACACAATTCAATCAAATTTCATGGGTTTAACTTCACATTTCATCATTTCCACAACTCAATCAAATTTCATAGGTTTAAAAACAATGTTTTCATCATTCCCACAACTCAATCAAATTTCATAGGTTTAACATTAACATTTTCATTATGCACATAATTCAATCAAATTTCATGGGTTTAACAACAACATTTTCATCATTCACACAATTCAATCAAATTTCATGGGTTTAACAACAAAATCTTCATCATTCAGACAATTCAATCAAATTTATGGGTTAACAACAATTTTTTATCATTCACATAATTCAATCAAATTTCATGGTTTAACATCAACATTTTCATCCTTCCCACAATTTAATCAAATTTCATGGGTTTAACATCATTATTTCATCATTCCTACAATTCAATCAAATTTCATGGGTTTAACAACATTTCAACATTCCCATAATTCAATCAAATTTTATGGGTTTAACAACAATTTTTATCATTCACACAATTCAATCAAATTTCATGGGTTTAACATTAACATTTCATCATCCCCACAATTCAATCAAATTTCATGGGTTAGCATCAACATTTTCATTATTCACACAATTCAATCAAATTTCATGGGTTTAACATCAACATTTCATCATTTCCACAATTCAATCAAATTTCATAGGTTTAAAAACAATGTTTTCATCATTCCCACAATTCAATCAAATTCATGGGTTAACAACAACATTTCATCATTCACATAATTCAATCAAATTTCATGGGTTTAACATCAACATTTCATCATTCCACAATTCAATCAAATTTCATGGGTTTAACATCAACATTTTCATCATCCCACAATTCAATCAAATTTCATGGGTTTAACATCATCATTTCATCATTCCCACAATTCAATCAAATTTCATGGGTTTAACAACAACATTTTCATCATTCACACAATTCAATCAAATTTCATGGGTTTAACATCAAAATTTCATCATCCCAGAATTCAATCAAATTTATGGGTTTAACAACAAATTCTTCATCATTCACATAATTCAATCAAATTTTATGGGTTTAACAACAATTTTTTATCATTCACATAATTCAATCAAATTTCGTGGGTTTAACATCATCATTTTCATCATTCCCACAATTCAATCAAATTTCATGGGTTTAACATCAACATTTTCATCATTCCCACAATTCAATCAAATTTCATGGGTTAACATCATCATTTTCATCATTCTCACAATTCAATCAAATTTCATGGGTTTAACAACAACATTTTCATCATTGACACAATTCAATCAAATTTCATGGGTTTAACAACAAAATTTTCATCATTCAAACAATTCAATCAAATTATGGGTTTAACAACAAAATCTTCATCATTCACAAATTCAATCGAATTTCATGGGTTTAACAACAACATTTTCATTATTCACACAATTCAATCAAATTTCATGGGTTTAACTTCAACATTTCATCATTTCCACAACTCAATCAAATTTCATAGGTTTAAAAACAATGTTTCATCATTCCCACAACTCAATCAAATTTCATAGGTTAACATTAACATTTCATTATGCACATAATTCAATCAAATTTCATGGGGTTAACAACAACATTTTCATCATTCACATAAATTCAATCAAATTTCATGGGTTTAACAACAAAATCTTCATCATTCAGACAATTCAATCAAATATTATGGGTTAACAACAATTTTTTTATCATTCACATAATTCAATCAAATTTCATAGGTTTAACATCAACATTTTCATCTTCCCACAATTAATCAAATTTCATGGGTTTAACATCATTATTTTATCATTCCTACAATTCAATCAAATTTCATGGGTTTAACAACATTTTCAACATTCCCATAATTCAATCAAATTTTATGGGTTTAACAACAATTTTTTATCATTCACACAATTCAATCAAATTTCATGGGTTTAACATTAACATTTTCATCATCCCCACAATTCAATCAAATTTCATGGGTTTAGCATCAACATTTTCATTATTCACACAATTCAATCAAATTTCATGGGTTCACATCAACATTTCATCATTTCCACAATTCAATCAAATTTCATAGGTTTAAAACAATGTTTTCATCATTCCCACAATTCAATCAAATTTCATAGGTGTGACAACAACATTTTCATCATGCACATATTTAATCAAATTTCATGGGTTTAACAACAACATTTTCATCATTCACACAATTCAATCAAATTTCATGGGTTTAACATCAAAATTTTCATCATCCCACAATTCAATCAAGTTTTATGGGTTTAACAGCAAATTCTTCATCATTCACATAATTCAATCAAATTTTATGGGTTGAACAACAAATTTTTATCATTCACATATTCAATCAAATTTCGTGGGTTTAACATCATCATTTTCATCATTCCCACAATTCAATCAAATTTCATGGGTTTAACATCAACATTTTCATCATTCCCACAATTCAATCAAATTTCATGGGTTTAACATCATCATTTTCATCATTCTCACAATTCAATCAAATTTCATGGGTTTAACAACAACATTTTCATCATTGACACAATTCAATCAAATTTCATGGGTTTAACAACAAAATTTTCATCATTCAAACAATTCAATCAAATCTTATGGGTTTAACAACAAAATCTTCATCATTCACAAATTCAATCGAATTTCATGGGTTTAACAACAACATTTTCATTATTCACACAATTCAATCAAATTTCATGGGTTTAACTTCAACATTTCATCATTCCACAACTCAATCAAATTTCATAGGTTTAAAAACAATGTTTTCATCATTCCCACAACTCAATCAAATTTCATAGGTTTAACATTAACATTTTCATTATGCACATAATTCAATCAAATTTCATGGGTTTAACAACAACATTTCATCATTCACATAAATCAATCAAATTTCATGGGTTTAACAACAAAATCTTCATCATTCAGACAATTCAATCAAATATTATGGGTTAACAACAATTTTTTTATCATTCACATAATTCAATCAAATTTCATAGGTTTAACATCAACATTTTCATCCTTCCCACAATTAATCAAATTTCATGGGTTAACATCATTATTTTCATCATTCCTACAATTCAATCAAATTTCATGGGTTTAACAACATTTTCAACATTCCCATAATTCAATCAAATTTTATGGGTTTAACAACAATTTTTTATCATTCACACAATTCAATCAAATTTCATGGGTTTAACATTAACATTTTCATCATCCCCACAATTCAATCAAATTTCATGGGTTTAGCATCAACATTTTCATTATTCACACAATTCAATCAAATTTCATGGGTTTCACATCAACATTTCATCATTTCCACAATTCAATCAAATTTCATAGGTTTAAAAACAATGTTTTCATCATTCCCACAATTCAATCAAATTTCATAGGTGTGACAACAACATTTTCATCATGCACATAATTTAATCAAATTTCATGGGTTTAACAACAACATTTCATCATTCACACAATTCAATCAAATTTCATGGGTTTAACATCAAATTTTCATCATTCCCAGAATTCAATCAAATTTTATGGGTTTAACAACAAATTTTCATCATTCACATAATTCAATCAAATTTTATGGGTTTAACAACAATTTTTCATCATTCACATAATTCAATCAAATTTCATGGGTTTAACATCAACATTTTCATCATTCCCACAATTCAATCAAATTTCATGGGTTTAACATCAACATTTTCATCATTCCCACAATTCAATCAAATTTCATGGGTTTAACATCATCATTTTCATCATTCTCACAATTCAATCAAATTTCATGGGTTTAACAACAACATTTTCATCATTGACACAATTCAATCAAATTTCATGGGTTTAACAACAAAATTTTCATCATTCAAACAATTCAATCAAATCTTATGGGTTTAACAACAAAATCTTCATCATTCACAAATTCAATCGAATTTCATGGGTTTAACAACAACATTTTCATTATTCACACAATTCAATCAAATTTCATGGGTTAACTTCAACATTTCATCATTTCCACAACTCAATCAAATTTCATAGGTTTAAAAACAATGTTTTCATCATTCCCACAACTCAATCAAATTTCATAGGTTTAACATTAACATTTTCATTATGCACATAATTCAATCAAATTTCATGGGTTTAACAACAACATTTTCATCATTCACATAAATCAATCAAATTTCATGGGTTTAACAACAAAATCTTCATCATTCAGACAATTCAATCAAATATTATGGGTTAACAACAATTTTTTATCATTCACATAATTCAATCAAATTTCATAGGTTTAACATCAACATTTTCATCCTTCCCACAATTTAATCAAATTTCATGGGTTTAACATCATTATTTTCATCATTCCTACAATTCAATCAAATTTCATGGGTTTAACAACATTTTCAACATTCCCATAATTCAATCAAATTTTATGGGTTTAACAACAATTTTTTTATCATTCACACAATTCAATCAAATTTCATGGGTTTAACATTAACATTTTCATCATCCCCACAATTCAATCAAATTTCATGGGTTTAGCATCAACATTTTCATTATTCACACAATTCAATCAAATTTCATGGGTTTCACATCAACATTTCATCATTTCCACAATTCAATCAAATTTCATAGGTTTAAAAACAATGTTTTCATCATTCCCACAATTCAATCAAATTTCATAGGTGTGACAACAACATTTTCATCATGCACATAATTTAATCAAATTTCATGGGTTTAACAACAACATTTTCATCATTCACACAATTCAATCAAATTTCATGGGTTTAACATCAAAATTTTCATCATCCCCAGAATTCAATCAAGTTTATGGGTTTAACAACAAATCTTCATCATTCACATAATTCAATCAAATTTTATGGGTTGAACAACAATTTTTTATCATTCACATAATTCAATCAAATTTCGTGGGTTTAACATCATCATTTTCATCATTCCCACAATTCAATCAAATTTCATGGGTTTAACATCAACATTTTCATCATTCCCACAATTCAATCAAATTTCATGGGTTTAACATCATCATTTTCATCATTCTCACAATTCAATCAAATTTCATGGGTTTAACAACAACATTTTCATCATTGACACAATTCAATCAAATTTCATGGGTTTAACAACAAATTTTCATCATTCAAACAATTCAATCAAATCTTATGGGTTTAACAACAAAATCTTCATCATTCACATAATTCAATCAAATTTCATGGGTTTAACAACAACATTTTCATTATTCACACAATTCAATCAAATTTCATGGGTTTAACTTCAACATTTCATCATTTCCACAACTCAATCAAATTTCATAGGTTTAAAAACAATGTTTTCATCATTCCCACAACTCAATCAAATTTCATAGGTTTAACAACAACATTTTCATTATGCACATAATTCAATCAAATTTCATGGGTTTAACAACAACATTTTCATCATTCACACAATTCAATCAAATTTCATGGGTTTAACAACAAAATCTTCATCATTCAGACAATTCAATCAAATATTATGGGTTAACAACAATTTTTTATCATTCACATAATTCAATCAAATTTCATAGGTTTAACATCAACATTTTCATCCTTCCCACAATTTAATCAAATTTCATGGGTTTAACATCATTATTTTCATCATTCCTACAATTCAATCAAATTTCATGGGTTTAACAACATTTTCAACATTCCCATAATTCAATCAAATTTTATGGGTTTAACAACAATTTTTTATCATTCACACAATTCAATCAAATTTCATGGGTTTAACATTAACATTTTCATCATCCCCACAATTCAATCAAATTTCATGGGTTTAACATCAACATTTTCATTATTCACACAATTCAATCAAATTTCATGGGTTTCACATCAACATTTCATCATTTCCACAATTCAATCAATTTCATAGGTTTAAAAACAATGTTTTCATCATTCCCACAATTCAATCAAATTTCATAGGTGTAACAACAACATTTTCATCATGCACATAATTTAATCAAATTTCATGGGTTTAACAACAACATTTTCATCATTCACACAATTCAATCAAATTTCATGGGTTTAACATCAAAATTTTCATCATCCCCAGAATTCAATCAAGTTTTATGGGTTTAACAACAAATTCTTCATCATTCACATAATTCAATCAAATTTATGGGTTGAACAACAATTTTTTATCATTCACATAATTCAATCAAATTTCGTGGGTTTAACATCATCATTTTCATCATTCCCACAATTCAATCAAATTTCATGGGTTTAACATCAACATTTTCATCATTCCCACAATTCAATCAAATTTCATGGGTTTAACATCATCATTTTCATCATTCTCACAATTCAATCAAATTTCATGGGTTTAACAACAACATTTTCATCATTGACACAATTCAATCAAATTTCATGGGTTTAACAACAAAATTTTCATCATTCAAACAATTCAATCAAATCTTATGGGTTTAACAACAAAATCTTCATCATTCACATAATTCAATCAAATTTCATGGGTTTAACAACAACATTTTCATTATTCACACAATTCAATCAAATTTCATGGGTTTAACTTCAACATTTCATCATTTCCACAACTCAATCAAATTTCATAGGTTTAAAAACAATGTTTTCATCATTCCCACAACTCAATCAAATTTCATAGGTTTAACAACAACATTTTCATTATGCACATAATTCAATCAAATTTCATGGGTTTAACAACAACATTTTCATCATTCACACAATTCAATCAAATTTCATGGGTTTAACAACAAAATCTTCATCATTCAGACAATTCAATCAAATATTATGGGTTAACAACATATTTTTTATCATTCACATAATTCAATCAAATTTCATAGGTTTAACATCAACATTTTCATCCTTCCCACAATTTAATCAAATTTCATGGGTTTAACATCATTATTTTCATCATTCCTACAATTCAATCAAATTTCATGGGTTTAACAACATTTTCAACATTCCCATAATTCAATCAAATTTTATGGGTTTAACAACAAATTTTTCATCATTCACACAATTCAATCAAATTTCATGGGTTTAACATTAACATTTCATCATCCCCACAATTCAATCAAATTTCATGGGTTTAACATCAACATTTTCATTATTCACACAATTCAATCAAATTTCATGGGTTTCACATCAACATTTCATCATTTCCACAATTCAATCAAATTTCATAGGTTTAAAAACAATGTTTTCATCATTCCCACAATTCAATCAAATTTCATAGGTGTGACAACAACATTTTCATCATGCACATAATTTAATCAAATTTCATGGGTTTAACAACAACATTTTCATCATTCACACAATTCAATCAAATTTCATGGGTTTAACATCAAAATTTTCATCATCCCAGAATTCAATCAAGTTTTATGGGTTTAACAACAAATTCTTCATCATTCACATAATTCAATCAAATTTTATGGGTTGAACAACAATTTTTTATCATTCACATAATTCAATCAAATTTCGTGGGTTTAACATCATCATTTTCATCATTCCCACAATTCAATCAAATTTCATGGGTTTAACATCAACATTTTCATCATTCCCACAATTCAATCAAATTTCATGGGTTTAACATCATCATTTTCATCATTCTCACAATTCAATCAAATTTCATGGGTTTAACAACAACATTTTCATCATTGACACAATTCAATCAAATTTCATGGGTTTAACAACAAATTTTCATCATTCAAACAATTCAATCAAATCTTATGGGTTTAACAACAAAATCTTCATCATTCACATAATTCAATCAAATTTCATGGGTTTAACAACAACATTTTCATTATTCACACAATTCAATCAAATTTCATGGGTTTAACTTCAACATTTCATCATTTCCACAACTCAATCAAATTTCATAGGTTTAAAAACAATGTTTTCATCATTCCCACAACTCAATCAAATTTCATAGGTTTAACAACAACATTTTCATTATGCACATAATTCAATCAAATTTCATGGGTTTAACAACAACATTTTCATCATTCACACAATTCAATCAAATTTCATGGGTTTAACAACAAAATCTTCATCATTCAGACAATTCAATCAAATATTATGGGTTAACAACAATTTTTTTATCATTCACATAATTCAATCAAATTTCATAGGTTTAACATCAACATTTTCATCCTTCCCACAATTTAATCAAATTTCATGGGTTTAACATCATTATTTTCATCATTCCTACAATTCAATCAAATTTCATGGGTTTAACAACATTTTCAACATTCCCATAATTCAATCAAATTTTATGGGTTTAACAACAAATTTTTCATCATTCACACAATTCAATCAAATTTCATGGGTTTAACATTAACATTTTCATCATCCCCACAATTCAATCAAATTTCATGGGTTTAACATCAACATTTTCATTATTCACACAATTCAATCAAATTTCATGGGTTTCACATCAACATTTCATCATTTCCACAATTCAATCAAATTTCATAGGTTTAAAAACAATGTTTTCATCATTCCCACAATTCAATCAAATTTCATAGGTGTGACAACAACATTTTCATCATGCACATAATTTAATCAAATTTCATGGGTTTAACAACAACATTTTCATCATTCACACAATTCAATCAAATTTCATGGGTTTAACATCAAAATTTCATCATTCCCAGAATTCAATCAAGTTTTATGGGTTTAACAACAAATTCTTCATCATTCACATAATTCAATCAAATTTATGGGTTGAACAACAAATTTTTTATCATTCACATAATTCAATCAAATTTCGTGGGTTTAACATCATCATTTTCATCATTCCCACAATTCAATCAAATTTCATGGGTTTAACATCAACATTTTCATCATTCCCACAATTCAATCAAATTTCATGGGTTTAACATCATCATTTTCATCATTCTCACAATTCAATCAAATTTCATGGGTTTAACAACAACATTTTCATCATTGACACAATTCAATCAAATTTCATGGGTTTAACAACAAAATTTTCATCATTCAAACAATTCAATCAAATTTCATGGGTTTAACAACAAAATCTTCATCATTCACATAATTCAATCAAATTTCATGGGTTTAACAACAACATTTTCATTATTCACACAATTCAATCAAATTTCATGGGTTTAACTTCAACATTTCATCATTTCCACAACTCAATCAAATTTCATAGGTTTAAAAACAATGTTTTCATCATTCCCACAACTCAATCAAATTTCATAGGTTTAACAACAACATTTTCATTATGCACATAATTCAATCAAATTTCATGGGTTTAACAACAACATTTTCATCATTCACACAATTCAATCAAATTTCATGGGTTTAACAACAAAATCTTCATCATTCAGACAATTCAATCAAATATTATGGGTTAACAACAATTTTTTATCATTCACATAATTCAATCAAATTTCATAGGTTTAACATCAACATTTTCATCCTTCCCACAATTTAATCAAATTTCATGGGTTTAACATCATTATTTTCATCATTCCTACAATTCAATCAAATTTCATGGGTTTAACAACAACATTTTCAACATTCCCATAATTCAATCAAATTTTATGGGTTTAACAACAAATTTTTTATCATTCACACAATTCAATCAAATTTCATGGGTTTAACATTAACATTTTCATCATCCCCACAATTCAATCAAATTTCATGGGTTAACATCAACATTTTCATCATTCCCACAATTCAATCAAATTTCATGGGTTTCACATCAACATTTCATCATTTCCACAATTCAATCAAATTTCATAGGTTTAAAAACAATGTTTTCATCATTCCCACAATTCAATCAAATTTCATAGGTGTGACAACAACATTTTCATCATGCACATAATTTAATCAAATTTCATGGGTTTAACAACAACATTTTCATCATTCACACAATTCAATCAAATTTCATGGGTTTAACATCAAAATTTTCATCATTCCCAGAATTCAATCAAGTTTTATGGGTTTAACAAACAAATTCTCATCATTCACATAATTCAATCAAATTTTATGGTTGAACAACAAATTTTTTATCATTCACATAATTCAATCAAATTTCGTGGGTTTAACATCATCATTTTCATCATTCCACAATTCAATCAAATTCATGGGTTTAACATCAACATTTTCAATCATTCCCACAATCAATCAAATTTCATGGGTTTAACATCATCATTTCATCATTCTCACAATTCAATCAAATTTCATGGGTTTAACAACAACATTTCATCATTGACACAATTCAATCAAATTTCATGGGTTTTAACAACAAAATTTTCATCATTCAAACAATTCAATCAAATCTTATGGGTTTAACAACAAAATCTTCATCATTCACATAATTCAATCGAATTTCATGGGTTTAACAACACATTTCATTATTCATTCACACAATTCAATCAAATTTCATGGGTTTAACACTTCAACATTCATCATTTCCACAACTCAATCAAATTTCATAGGTTTAAAAACAATGTTTTCATCATTCCCACAACTCAATCAAATTTCATAGGTTTAACAACAACATTTTCATATGCACTAATTCAATCAAATTTCATGGGTTTAACAACAACATTTTCATCATTCACACAATTCAATCAAATTTCATGGGTTTAACAACAAATCTTCATCATTCAGACAATTCAATCAATATATGGGTTAACAACAATTTTTTATCATTCACATAATTCAATCAAATTTCATAGGTTTAACATCAACATTTTCATCATCCTTCCCACAATTTAATCAAATTTCATGGGTTTAACATCATTATTTCATCATTCCTACAATTCAATCAAATTTCATGGGTTTAACAACAACATTTTCAACATTCCCATAATTCAATCAAATTTTATGGGTTTAACAACAAATTTTTTTATCATTCACAAATTCAATCAAATTCATGGGTTTAACATAACATTTCATCATCCCACAATTCAATCAATCAAATTTCATGGGTTTAGCATCAACATTTTCATTATTCACACAATCAATCAAATTTCATGGGTTTAACATCAACATTTCATCATTTCCACTATGCAATCAAATTTCATAGTTTAAAAACAATGTTTTCATCATTCCCAAATTCAATCAAATTTCATAGGTGTGACAACAACATTTCATCATGCACATAATTCAATCAAATTTCATGGGTTTAACAACAACATTTTCATCATTCACACAATTCAATCAAATTTCATGGGTTTAACATCAAAATTTTCATCATTCCCAGAATTCAATCAAATTTTATGGGTTTACAACAATTTTTCATCATTCACATATTCAATCAAATTTTATGGGTTGAACAACAATTTTTTTATCATTCACAATAATTCAATCAATTTCGTGTTTAACATCATCATTTTCATCATTCCCACAATTCAATCAAATTTCATGGGTTTAACATCAACATTTTCATCATTCCCACAATTCAATCAAATTTCATGGGTTTAACATATCATTTTTCATCATTCTCACAATTCAATCAAATTTCATGGGTTTAACAACAACATTTCATCATTGACACAATTCAATCAAATTTCAGGGTTTAACAACAAAATTTTCATCATTCAAA
>NW_026113275.1:0-31444 GCF_024323335.1 Lathyrus oleraceus | reverse complement strand
TGGTTGTTGTACCTATGAAATTTGATTGAATTATGTGAATGATGAAAATGTGGTTGTTGTACCCAAGACATTTGATTGAATTGTGTGAATGATGAAAACGTTGTTGTCAAACATATGACATTTGATTGAATTGTGTGAATGATGAAAACGTTGTTGTCAAACATATGACATTTGATTGAATTGTGTGAATGATGAAAATGTTATTGTTAAACCTATGAAATTTGATTGAATTGTTGGAATGATGAAGATGTTGTTGTTAAACCTATGAAATTGATTGAATTGTTGTAATGATGAAAATGTTTTTGTTAAACCCTGAAATTTGATTGAATTGTGTGAATGATGAAAATGTTGTTGTTAAACCCATGAAAATTGATTAAATTGTGTGAATGATGAAATGTGGTTGTTGTACCTATGAAATTTGATTGAATATGTGAATGATGAAAATGTGGTTGTGTACCAAGACATTTGATTGAATTGTGTGAATGATGAAAACGTTGTTGTCAACATATGAAATTTGATTGAATTGTGTGAATGATGAAAATGTTGTTGTTAAACCTATGAAATTTGATTGAATTGTGTGAATGATGAAAATGTTGTTGTAAAACCCATGAAATTTGATTGAATTGTGTGAATGATGAAAATGTTGTTGTTAAACCCATGAAATTTGATTGAATTGTGTGAATGATGAAAATGTGTTGTTAACTCATGAAATTTGATTGAATTGTGTGAATGATGAAAACGTTATTGTTAAACCTATGAAATTTGATTGAATTGTGGAATGATGAAAATGTTGTTGTGAAACCAATGAAATTGATTGAATTGTGTGAATGATGAAAAGTTGTTGTTAAACCCATGAAATTTGATTGAATTGTGTGAATGATGAAAGTGTTGTTGTCAAACTCATGAAATTTGATTGAATTGTGTGAATGATGAAAATGTGGTGTTGTACCTATGAAATTTGATTGAATGTATGAAAGATGAAGATGTTGTTGTTAAACCTTGATATTTGATTGAATTGTGTGAAAGATGAAGTGTTGTTGTCAAACCTATGAATTTGATTGAATTGTGTCAATGATGAAGATGTTGTTGTCACCCATGAAATTTGATTGAATTGTATGAAAGATGAAGATGTTGTTGTTAAACCTATGATATTTGATTGAATTGTGTCAATGATGAAGATGTTGTTGTCAAACCCATGAAATTTGATATAATAGTATGAATGATGAAAATGTTATTGGTAAACCTATGAAATTTGATTGAATTGTTGGAATGATGAAGATGTTGTTGTTAAACCTATGAAATTTGATTGAATTGTGTGAATGATGAAATGTTGTTGTTAAACCCATGAAATTTGATTGAATTGTGTGAATGATGAAATGTTGTTGTTACACCCATGAATTTGATTGAATTGTGTGAATGATGAAAATGTGGTTGTTGTACTCTGAAATTTGATTGAATTATGTGAATGATGAAAATGTGGTTGTTAAATCCAAGACATTTGATTGAATTGTGTGAATGATGAAAATGTTATTGTTAAACCTATGAAATTTGATTGAATTGTTGGAATGATGAAGATGTTGTTGTTAAACCTATGAAATTTGATTGAATTGTGTGAATGATGAAAATGTTGTTGTTAAACCCATGAAATTTGATTGAATTGTGTGAATGATGAAAATGTTGTTGTTAAACCCATGAAATTTGATTGAATTGTGTGAATGATGAAAATGTGGTTGTTGTACCTATGAAATTTGATTGAATTATGTGAATGATGAAATGTGGTTGTTGTACCCAAGACATTTGATTGAATTGTGTGAATGATGAAAACGTTGTTGTCAAACATATGACATTT
The DNA here is from genome assembly GCF_024323335.1 of Lathyrus oleraceus. Taxonomy (NCBI): domain Eukaryota; kingdom Viridiplantae; phylum Streptophyta; class Magnoliopsida; order Fabales; family Fabaceae; genus Lathyrus; species Lathyrus oleraceus. Next base: position 29,595 of record NW_026113275.1, on the reverse strand, counting down.
GATTGAATTGTGTGAATGATGAAAACGTTGTTGTCAAACATATGACATTTGATTGAATTGTGTGAATGATGAAATGTTATTGTTAAACCTATGAAATTTGATTGAATTGTTGGAATGATGAAGATGTTGTTGTTAAACCTATGAAATTTGATTGAATTGTGTGAATGATGAAAATGTTGTTGTTAAACCCATGAAATTTGATTGAATTGTGTGAATGATGAAAATGTTGTTGTTAAACCCATGAAATTTGATTGAATGTGTGAATGATGAAAATGTGGTTGTTGTACCTATGAAATTTGATTGAATTTGTGAATGATGAAAATGTGTTGTTGTACCCAAGACATTTGATTGAATTGTGTGAATGATGAAAACGTTGTTGTCAAACATATGACATTTGATTGAATTGTGTGAATGATGAAAACGTTGTTGTCAAACATATGACATTTGATTGAATTGTGTGAATGATGAAAATGTTATTGTTAAACCTATGAAATTTGATTGAATTGTTTGAATGATGAAGATGTTGTTGTTAAACCTATGAAATTTGATTGAATTGTGTGAATGATGAAAATGTTGTTGTTAAACCCATGAAATTTGATTGAATTGTGTGAATGATGAAAATGTTGTTGTTAAACCCATGAAATTTGATTGAATTGTGTGAATGATGAAAATGTGGTTGTTGTACCTATGAAATTTGATTGAATTATGTGAATGATGAAAATGTGGTTGTTGTACCCAAGACATTTGATTGAATTGTGTGAATGATGAAAACGTTGTTGTCAAACATATGACATTTGATTGAATTGTGTGAATGATGAAACGTTGTTGTCAAACATATGACATTTGATTGAATTGTGTGAATGATGAAAATGTTATTGTTAAACCTATGAAATTTGATTGAATTGTTGGAATGATGAAGATGTTGTTGTTAAACCTATGAAATTTGATTGAATTGTTGTAATGATGAAATGTTTTTGTTAAACCCTTGAAATTTGATTGAATTGTGTGAATGATGAAAATGTTGTTGTTAAACCCATGAAATTTGATTAATTGTGTGAATGATGAAAATGTGGTTGTTGTACCTATGAAATTTGATTGAATTATGTGAATGATGAAAATGTGGTTGTTGTACCCAAGACATTTGATTGAATTGTGTGAATGATGAAAACGTTGTTGTCAAACATATGAAATTTGATTGAATTGTGTGAATGATGAAATGTTGTTGTTAACCCATGAAATTTGATTGAATTGTGAGAATGATGAATATGTTGTTGTTAAACCTTGAAATTTGATTGAATTGTGTGAATGATGAAGATGTTGTTGTTAAAACCCATGAAATTTGATTGAATTGTGTGAATGATGAAAATGTTGTTGTTAAACTCATGAAATTTGATTGAATTGTGTGAATGATGAAAATGTGGTGTTGTACCTATGAAATTTGATTGAATTGTATGAAAGATGAAGATGTTGTTGTTAAACCTATGATATTTGTTGAATTGTGTGAAAGATGAAGATGTGTTGTCAAACCTATGACATTTGATTGAATTGTGTCAATGATGAAGATGTGTTGTCAAACCCATGAAATTTGATTGAATTGTATGAAAGATGAAGATGTTGTTGTTAAACCTATGATATTTGATTGAATTGTGTCAATGATAAACATGTTGTTGTCAAAACCATGAAATTTGATATAATGGTATGAATGATGAAAATGTTATTGTTAAACCTATGAAATTTGATTGAATTGTTGGAATGATGAAGATGTTGTTGTTAAACCTATGAAATTTGATTGAATTGTGTGAATGATGAAAATGTTGTTGTTAAACCCATGAAATTTGATTGAATTGTGTGAATGATGAAAATGATGTTGTTAAACCCATGAAATTTGATTGAATTGTGTGAATGATGAAAATGATGTTGTTAAACCCATGAAATTTGATTGAATTGTGTGAATGATGAAAATGTGGTTGTTAAATCCAAGACATTTGATTGAATTGTGTGAATGATGAAAATGTTATTGTTAAACCTATGAAATTCGATTGAATTGTTGGAATGATGAAGATGTTGTTGTTAAACCTATGAAATTTGATTGAATTGTGTGAATGATGAAAATGTTGTTGTTAAACCCATGAAATTTGATTGAATTGTGTGAATGATGAAGATGTTGTTGTTAAACCTATGAAATTTGATTGAATTGTGTGAATGATGAAAATGTGGTTGTTAAACCCATGAAATTTGATTGAATTGTGTGAATGATGAAAATGTTGTTGTTAAACCCATGAAATTTGATTGAATTGTGTGAATGATGAAAATGTGGTTGTTGTACCTATGAAATTTGATTGAATTATGTGAATGATGAAAATGTGGTTGTTGTACCCAAGACATTTGATTGAATTGTGTGAATGATGAAAACGTTGTTGTCAAACATATGACATTTGATTGAATTGTGTGAATGATGAAAACGTTGTTGTCAAACATATGACATTTGATTGAATTGTGTGAATGATGAAAATGTTATTGTTAAACCTATGAAATTTGATTGAATTGTTGGAATGATGAAGATGTTGTTGTTAAACCTATGAAATTTGATTGAATTGTTGTAATGATGCAAATGTTGTTGTTAAACCCATGAAATTTGATTGAATTGTGTGAATGATGAAAATGTTGTTGTTAAACCCATGAAATTTGATTGAATTGTGTGAATGATGAAAATGTGGTTGTTGTACCTATGAAATTTGATTGAATTTTGTGAATGATGAAAATGTGGTTGTTGTACCCAAGACATTTGATTGAATTGTGTGAATGATGAAAACGTTGTTGTCAAACATATGACATTTGATTGAATTGTGTGAATGATGAAAACGTTGTTGTCAAACATATGACATTTGATTGAATTGTGTGAATGATGAAAATGTTATTGTTAAACCTACGAAATTTGATTGAATTGTTGGAATGATGAAGATGTTGTTGTTAAACCTATGAAATTTGATTGAATTGTTGTAATGATGAAAATGTTGTTCTTAAACCCATGAAATTTGATTGAATTGTGTGAATGATGAAAATGTTGTTGTTAAACCCATGAAATTTGATTGAATTGTGTGAATGATGAAAATGTGGTTGTTGTACCTATGAAATTTGATTGAATTATGTGAATGATGAAAATGTGGTTGTTGTACCCAAGACATTTGATTGAATTGTGTGAATGATGAAAACGTTGTTGTCAAACATATGACATTTGATTGAATTGTGTGAATGATGAAAACGTTGTTGTCAAACATATGACATTTGATTGAATTGTGTGAATGATGAAAATGTTATTGTTAAACCTATGAAATTTGATTGAATTGTTGGAATGATGAAGATGTTGTTGTTAAACCTATGAAATTTGATTGAATTGTTGTAATGATGAAAATGTTTTTGTTAAACCCTTGAAATTTGATTGAATTGTGTGAATGATGAAAATGTTGTTGTTAAACCCATGAAATTTGATTAAATTGTGTGAATGATGAAAATGTGGTTGTTGTACCTATGAAATTTGATTGAATTATGTGAATGATGAAAATGTGGTTGTTGTACCCAAGACATTTGATTGAATTGTGTGAATGATGAAAACGTTGTTGTCAAACATATGAAATTTGATTGAATTGTGTGAATGATGAAAATGTTGTTGTTAAACCCATGAAATTTGATTGAATTGTGAGAATGATGAATATGTTGTTGTTAAACCCTTGAAATTTGATTGAATTGTGTGAATGATGAAGATGTTGTTGTTAAACCCATGAAATTTGAGTGAATTGTGTGAATGATGAAAATGTTGTTGTTAAACTCATGAAATTTGATTGAATTGTGTGAATGATGAAAATGTGGTTGTTGTACCTATGAAATTTGATTGAATTGTATGAAAGATGAAGATGTTGTTGTTAAACCTATGATATTTGTTGAATTGTGTGAAAGATGAAGATGTTGTTGTCAAACCTATGACATTTGATTGAATTGTGTCAATGATGAAGATGTTGTTGTCAAACCCATGAAATTTGATTGAATTGTATGAAAGATGAAGATGTTGTTGTTAAACCTATGATATTTGATTGAATTGTGTCAATGATAAACATGTTGTTGTCAAACCCATGAAATTTAATATAATGGTATGAATGATGAAAATGTTATTGGTAAACCTATGAAATTTGATTGAATTGTTGGAATGATGAAGATGTTGTTGTTAAACCTATGAAATTTGATTGAATTGTGTGAATGATGAAAATGTTGTTGTTAAACCCATGAAATTTGATTGAATTGTGTGAATGATGAAAATGATGTTGTTAAACCCATGAAATTTGATTGAATTGTGTGAATGATGAAAATGATGTTGTTAAACCCATGAAATTTGATTGAATTGTGTGAATGATGAAAATGTGGTTGTTAAATCCAAGACATTTGATTGAATTGTGTGAATGATGAAAATGTTATTGTTAAACCTATGAAATTCGATTGAATTGTTGGAATGATGAAGATGTTGTTGTTAAACCTATGAAATTTGATTGAATTGTGTGAATGATGAAAATGTTGTTGTTAAACCCATGAAATTTGATTGAATTGTGTGAATGATGAAAATGTTGTTGTTAAACCCATGAAATTTGATTGAATTGTGTGAATGATGAAAATGTGGTTGTTGTACCTATGAAATTTGATTGAATTATGTGAATGATGAAAATGTGGTTGTTGTACCCAAGACATTTGATTGAATTGTGTGAATGATGAAAACGTTGTTGTCAAAAATATGACATTTGATTGAATTGTGTGAATGATGAAAACGTTGTTGTCAAATGTAACACCCTTCTAAATACCCCAAATTATTTAATTAAAATAATAACATGTTAATCAGAGTAATTATGCCCCGAAGGGTGTCACACAATCATTTCACAAACATTTATCAAAACATCCTGTCATGCTCATTTATTTATCAAATAAAACAGTTGCATAATACGCAGCGGATACAAAACATCGACATTCAAAACATGTACTACATTACATGTAAAGTTGATCAACAACTAAATTAAAACATAGTCAAACATCCCCTCCCGATGTTACATCTACCAGAGCATGACCCACTAAGGACGACACTAGACTCCATAGCACTAGCTTCTACTCAACTCACTGCTCGTTACCTGAAAAATAGTTGTAAGGGTGAGTTCTTCAATCAATATAATAAGCATTATAGAATAACATGTAATGCTAAGTAAATAACACATTAATTCACCCTAATCAAACTACGCACTCAGCAACGGCAATATCCATCCAACCATCATATTCAACAGTAAAAATCTCAATCATATTCAACATCAACAACACAACACACAACACACATATGATACTGGAATGCATCCATTCATAACATATGCCATACATTCATTGTGCAATGAGACTCTTATGCATGCGGTACCGACTATGTTGTGAACATATAGTTCAACCTCACCGTCCAAATCCAGGCACGGCTACCAAGCTCACTAGTCCCACTCATTTGAGACATAGTGACTCACTCACTAATTCCTCACCATGGGAATTAGCTACCACCCCAAATGGGCCATGATATGCACGCTAATCACCTAGCATGCAAACAACAACAACAACAATCAACATGACTTACTCACTAATTCCTCACCATGGGAATTAGCTACCACCCGAAGGCCACAATACGCATGCTAATCACCTAGCAATGCAACATCAACGATAATCAAGAATAGACACATGCTCACACTCTAAGCCATAGAATAGTCTATTCACAAATGCATACATTCACAACATCATGTATACCATTCCACATTATCAACACAATTTATCACAAAAGCATATTATATCATGCCAAACAACAACCACAATATTAGTACACTCCACTAATATCTATACTGCTCAAAACAGCGGGAATTAATCTCTATTACATCATAGGCCAACATAGGCCAACCCTCAAATAGGCACACAACATTAAAATTAACATTTTTCCACTCTGCAACAGCGTTAACCGGTTAACGCCCTGGGTTAACCGGTTAACGCAGCACAACACGCCTTCTGTCTCAAAATTTAACAGTGTTAACCGGTTAACGCCCTGGGTTAACCGGTTAACGCAGCACAACAGCCAAATATCAGAAATTACAACAGTGTTAACCGGTTAACACCCTGGGTTAACCGGTTAACGCAGACAAAACAGCACATATTCATAATCCAACACAGTGTTAACCGGTTAACACCCTGGGTTAACCGGTTAACGCAAGACAGAAGCTGTTCCTGCGCTAACTCAAGGCAGAATGCAGAATTCTCCGCATTTTCCGCCATTGGAGGACTTCCGGACCTCCTAATCCGATTCCGTAAAAAGCCATACGATCGGGAAATTACAACAGACTCAATTACCGACTAAATTTCAACTTCTAACACGGTTCATCCAACAAAATTTCAGCATTCACAATTCCCAATTAGGGTCAATCAACAGCTTATCACTACCCATGACATATTATCCCATAATACCCGTTAATTGACGATAAACCCCCCTTACCTGAGTTAATCCGGCGAATCTCTAAGCTCAAGCCCTTCCTTCGTCAACCTTCAGCCCTCGCTCTGTCTCTTTGCCCTTTTCCTCTTCTTTCACGATCGTTCTCTGTTTCACGTAAAACCTTTTCTTACCAAATGGGATATTTCCTTAAGTCCAACTTATATATTTTCCAAAATAATAATCCAGTAATAATAATAAAATTTCCAATTATTTAATTAAATTAATAAATAAATTATTAACTCAATTCAAATAATTATTTTATTATTATCGGGGTGTTACAACTCTCCCCCACTAAAAGAGTTTTCGTCCTCGAAAACATACCTCAAGCGAATAACTCCGGATAAGACTCTTTCATCTGACTCTCAAGTTCCCAAGTCACATTGCCACCTGCTGGTCCTCCCCAAGCTACCTTCACCAAGGCAATCTCTTTACCCCGCAACTGCTTCAACTCTCGATCCTCAATCCTCATAGGTGATGTTTCAACAGTCAGGTTATCTCTCACCCGTACATCATCTACTTGGACTACATGCGACGGATCATGAATGTACCTCCTCAACTGAGACACATGAAAAACGTCATGCAAATTCGCAAGCGACGGCGGTAAAGCGATACGATAGGCTACTCCCCCTATCCTCTCCAAAATCTGATAAGGACCAATAAATCGAGGTGTCAACTTCTTCGACTTCAAGGCTCGACCAACACCAGTTATCGGAGTAACACGAAGAAACACATGATCTCCCTCTTGGAACTCAAGTGATCTCCTCCTCTTATCATGATAACTCTTCTGACGACTCTGAGCAATTCTCATCTTATCCTGAATCATCTTAATCTTTTCCGTAGTTTGTTGAACAATCTCCGGTCCAACCACCGCACTCTCACCGGACTCATACCAACATAAAGGTGTCCGACATCTCCTACCATACAAAGCTTCAAACGGTGCCATACCAATGCTCGAATGAAAACTATTGTTGTAGGTAAACTCAATCAAAGGCAAATAACAATCCCAAGCACCTCCTTTTTCCAAAACACAAGCTCTCAAAAGATCCTCCAGTGACTGAATCGTCCTCTCAGTCTGACCATCAGTCTGCGGATGATATGCAGAACTCAATCTCAGCTTAGTTCCCAAAGCCCTCTGCAAACCTTCCCAAAATTTCGATGTAAATCTAGGATCTCTGTCCGAAACAATACTCGACGGAATACCATGCAAACTTACAATCTTCTCAATATACAACTCAGCTAATCTCTCTAACGGATAATCCATTCTGATCGGAATGAAATGAGCCGACTTCGTCAATCTATCAACAATCACCCAGATAGCCTCAAAATTCTTACTTGTCCTCGGCAAACCAGAAACAAAATCCATACTGATACTATCCCACTTCCACTCTGGAATAGCCAACGGTTGCATTAGCCCAGACGGCTTCTGATGCTCAATCTTTGACTTCTGACAAGTCAAACAGGAATAAACAAAACTCGCAATTTCTCTTTTCATTCCCGGCCACCAAAATAACTTCTTCAAATCATGATACATCTTCGTAGCTCCAGGATGAATACTCAAGCCACTACGATGTCCCTCTTCAAGAATACTCTTCTTAAGCTCAGTAACCTCCGGAATACACACCCGACTACCAATTTTCAAAACACCGTTCTCATCAACTCTGAATTCACCACCTTGACCTTGATTCACTAAAGTCAACTTATCAACCAAAAGCATATCGGATTTCTGACCCTCTCTGATCTCATCCAGAATATTACTCGTCAACTTCAACATTCCCAATTTAACACTATTGTGGGTACTCTCACACACCAAACTCAAATCTCTAAACTGCTCAATTAAATCCAACTCTTTAACCATTAACATAGACATATGTAAGGATTTCCGACTCAACGCATCAGCCACTACATTTGCTTTACCCGGATGATAATTCAAACCAAAATCATAATCCTTCAGAAACTCTAACCATCTCCTCTGTCTCATATTCAGCTCTTTCTGATCAAACAAATACTTCAAACTTTTATGGTCACTGAAAACTTCAAATTTTGATCCATACAAATAATGCCTCCACAACTTCAGAACAAATACCACAGCTGCCAACTCTAAATCATGTGTCGGATAGTTCCTCTCATGAACCCTTAGTTGTCTCGAAGCATAAGCTATAACCTGCTTATTCTGCATCAACACACCACCTAGACCCAACAATGAAGCATCACAATAAACCTCAAATAATTCCGATGAACTCGGTAATATCAGAATAGGAGCAGTAGTTAACCTTCTCTTTAACTCTTGGAAACCTTCTTCACATTTTGAATCCCAAACAAACGCTTGTCCCTTTCTCGTCAACATCGTCAACGGTAACGCCAACTTAGAAAATCCCTCAATGAACTTCCTATAGTAACCAGCCAACCCAAGGAAACTTCGAATCTCAGCAACAGACTTAGGAGCTTCCCACTTAGATACCGCTTCTATCTTAGAAGGATCAACAGCAACACCACCTCTGGAAATCACATGGCCAAGAAAACTAACTTTTTCTAACCAAAATTCACACTTAGACAGTTTAGCAAATAACTTCTTTTCTCGCAGAACTCCTAAAACCACTCTCAAATGCTTCGCATGTTCTTCTTCGGACTTCGAATACACCAAAATATCGTCAATAAATACCACAACAAACTGGTCTAGGTACGGATGGAAAATCCTATTCATATACTCCATAAATACTCCAGGCGCATTAGTCACCCCAAAAGGCATTACAGAATACTCATAATGTCCATACCTTGTTCTGAAAGCAGTCTTCTGAATATCCTCAGTTTTCACACGTATCTGATGATACCCAGATCTCAAATCTATCTTGCTGAACACACTTGCACCAACCAACTGATCCATCAAATCATCAATCCTCGGTAAAGGATACCGATTCTTGATCGTCACTTTATTCAGTTGTCTGTAGTCCACACACAACCTCATAGTACCTTCTTTCTTCTTAACCAACAACACTGGTGCACCCCACGGTGACACACTCAGACGAATAAACTTCTTATCCAACAGATCTTCCAACTGACTCTTCAATTCAGCTAACTCAACAGCAGACATACGATAAGGAGCCATCGATATCGGTCTAGTACCAGGTACCAAATCAATCGTGAACTCAACTTCACGCTCTGGCGGTAATTCATTCACTTCTTCCGGAAACACATCAGGAAAATCACACACCACAGCTAGATCACCAATCACCAGTTTATCTTTAGCCTCCAAAGTCGCTAACAGCATAAACAACTCTGCCCCATCTGCTACTTCCTCATTCACCTGCCTCGCTGATAGAAACAAACTCTTGCCTTCCTCAATCTCAGGAAATATCACAGTCTTATCAAAACAATTGATAGAAACCCGGTTAAACACCAACCAGTTCATACCCAAGATAACATCAATCTGCACTAATGGAAGACACACAAGGTCTATCCCAAAGTTCCTACCAAAAATACTCAAAGGGCAACTTAAACAAATTGAAGTAGTAGTCACTGAACCCTTCGCAGGAGTGTCAATCACCATACTACCAAACATCTCAGATATTTCTAACTTAAGTTTCACAGCACAATCCAAAGATATAAAGGAATGAGTAGCACCGGTGTCAATAATAGCTACAAGAGGAAAGCCATTAATATAACACGTACCTCGGATCAAACGATCCTCTGCAGAAGTCTCAGAACCTGATAAAGCAAAAACCTTGCCTCCTGACTGATTCTCTTTCTTCGGCTTAGGACACTGTGGGCTGATATGACCCACCTCTCCACAGTTGAAGCAAGTCACAGTCTTCAACCGGCAATACGCAGCCAAATGACCACCTTTCCCACATTTGAAACACTTCTTCTCATTACTGGTACACTCATGGATACGATGTCCAGCCTGACCACATCTGTAACACTTAGCAGGAGCACTAGAATCTCCTCCACTAGGCCTCCTCATTCCACTCTGCCTCTGAAAACCTTTGCCAGCTGCATACGGTTTCCCACGATCAACCTGATTCTTACCCTTCCTATCAACCCTCTGCTGATAGCTCTCTGCTCTGGCTTTGGAATCCTGTTCAAAAATCCTGCAACAGTCAACCAAATCAGAAAACACCCTGATTCGCTGATATCCAATTGCCTGCTTGATCTCGGGACGCAACCCGTTCTCAAACTTCACACACTTCGAAAATTCTCCAGCAGCCTCACTATAAGGAGTATAGTACTTTGACAGCTCTGTGAACTTCGCAGCATACTCAGTAACAGACCTGTTACCCTGCTTCAATTCCAAGAATTCTATCTCTTTCTTCCCTCTGACATCCTCTGGAAAGTACTTCCTCAGGAATCTTTCCCTGAACACAGCCCAAGTAATCTCAACATTCTCAGCAGCTCCCAACTCAGTGCGGGCAGCAACCCACCAATCATCTGCTTCCTCTGACAGCATATGCGTACCGAACCTAACCTTCTGGTTATCGGCACACTCAGTCACTCGGAAGATCCTCTCGATCTCCTTCAACCACTTCTGAGCACCATCTGGATCGTATGCTCCCTTGAACATTGGAGGATTGTTCTTCTGGAACTCACTCAGTTGACGAGCAGCTCCCAATCCCACAACATTCGGATTCCCTCCAAGTACTCCAGCTAGCATACCCAGAGCCTCAGAAATCGCATCATCGTCTCTACCTCTTCCAGCCATCTCTATTCTGAAAACCCACAAGCTAAAACAATAAGTACTGATAGGGTTACACAACACCTATCACATACAGGGAAACAGAATAATTACGACTCAACACGACCGACTATGCTCTGATACCACTAATGTAACACCCTTCTAAATACCCCAAATTATTTAATTAAAATAATAACATGTTAATCAGAGTAATTATGCCCCGAAGGGTGTCACACAATCATTTCACAAACATTTATCAAAACATCCTGTCATGCTCATTTATTTATCAAATAAAACAGTTGCATAATACGCAGCGGATACAAAACATCGACATTCAAAACATGTACTACATTACATGTAAAGTTGATCAACAACTAAATTAAAACATAGTCAAACATCCCCTCCCGATGTTACATCTACCAGAGCATGACCCACTAAGGACGACACTAGACTCCATAGCACTAGCTTCTACTCAACTCACTGCTCGTTACCTGAAAAATAGTTGTAAGGGTGAGTTCTTCAATCAATATAATAAGCATTATAGAACAACATGTAATGCTAAGTAAATAACACATTAATTCACCCTAATCAAACTACGCACTCAGCAACGGCAATATCCATCCAACCATCATATTCAACAGTAAAAATCTCAATCATATTCAACATCAACAACACAACACACAACACACATATGATACTGGAATGCATCCATTCATAACATATGCCATACATTCATTGTGCAATGAGACTCTTATGCATGCGGTACCGACTATGTTGTGAACATATAGTTCAACCTCACCGTCCAAATCCAGGCACGGCTACCAAGCTCACTAGTCCCACTCATTTGAGACATAGTGACTCACTCACTAATTCCTCACCATGGGAATTAGCTACCACCCCAAATGGGCCATGATATGCACGCTAATCACCTAGCATGCAAACAACAACAACAACAATCAACATGACTTACTCACTAATTCCTCACCATGGGAATTAGCTACCACCCGAAGGCCACAATACGCATGCTAATCACCTAGCAATGCAACATCAACGATAATCAAGAATAGACACATGCTCACACTCTAAGCCATAGAATAGTCTATTCACAAATGCATACATTCACAACATCATGTATACCATTCCACATTATCAACACAATTTATCACAAAAGCATATTATATCATGCCAAACAACAACCACAATATTAGTACACTCCACTAATATCTATACTGCTCAAAACAGCGGGAATTAATCTCTATTACATCATAGGCCAACATAGGCCAACCCTCAAATAGGCACACAACATTAAAATTAACATTTTTCCACTCTGCAACAGCGTTAACCGGTTAACGCCCTGGGTTAACCGGTTAACGCAGCACAACACGCCTTCTGTCTCAAAATTTAACAGTGTTAACCGGTTAACGCCCTGGGTTAACCGGTTAACGCAGCACAACAGCCAAATATCAGAAATTACAACAGTGTTAACCGGTTAACACCCTGGGTTAACCGGTTAACGCAGACAAAACAGCACATATTCATAATCCAACACAGTGTTAACCGGTTAACACCCTGGGTTAACCGGTTAACGCAAGACAGAAGCTGTTCCTGCGCTAACTCAAGGCAGAATGCAGAATTCTCCGCATTTTCCGCCATTGGAGGACTTCCGGACCTCCTAATCCGATTCCGTAAAAAGCCATACGATCGGGAAATTACAACAGACTCAATTACCGACTAAATTTCAACTTCTAACACGGTTCATCCAACAAAATTTCAGCATTCACAATTCCCAATTAGGGTCAATCAACAGCTTATCACTACCCATGACATATTATCCCATAATACCCGTTAATTGACGATAAACCCCCCTTACCTGAGTTAATCCGGCGAATCTCTAAGCTCAAGCCCTTCCTTCGTCAACCTTCAGCCCTCGCTCTGTCTCTTTGCCCTTTTCCTCTTCTTTCACGATCGTTCTCTGTTTCACGTAAAACCTTTTCTTACCAAATGGGATATTTCCTTAAGTCCAACTTATATATTTTCCAAAATAATAATCCATAATAATAATAAAATTTCCAATTATTTAATTAAATTAATAAATAAATTATTAACTCAATTCAAATAATTATTTTATTATTATCGGGGTGTTACAACTCTCCCCCACTAAAAGAGTTTTCGTCCTCGAAAACATACCTCAAGCGAATAACTCCGGATAAGACTCTTTCATCTGACTCTCAAGTTCCCAAGTCACATTGCCACCTGCTGGTCCTCCCCAAGCTACCTTCACCAAGGCAATCTCTTTACCCCGCAACTGCTTCAACTCTCGATCCTCAATCCTCATAGGTGATGTTTCAACAGTCAGGTTATCTCTCACCCGTACATCATCTACTTGGACTACATGCGACGGATCATGAATGTACCTCCTCAACTGAGACACATGAAAAACGTCATGCAAATTCGCAAGCGACGGCGGTAAAGCGATACGATAGGCTACTCCCCCTATCCTCTCCAAAATCTGATAAGGACCAATAAATCGAGGTGTCAACTTCTTCGACTTCAAGGCTCGACCAACACCAGTTATCGGAGTAACACGAAGAAACACATGATCTCCCTCTTGGAACTCAAGTGATCTCCTCCTCTTATCATGATAACTCTTCTGACGACTCTGAGCAATTCTCATCTTATCCTGAATCATCTTAATCTTTTCCGTAGTTTGTTGAACAATCTCCGGTCCAACCACCGCACTCTCACCGGACTCATACCAACATAAAGGTGTCCGACATCTCCTACCATACAAAGCTTCAAACGGTGCCATACCAATGCTCGAATGAAAACTATTGTTGTAGGTAAACTCAATCAAAGGCAAATAACAATCCCAAGCACCTCCTTTTTCCAAAACACAAGCTCTCAAAAGATCCTCCAGTGACTGAATCGTCCTCTCAGTCTGACCATCAGTCTGCGGATGATATGCAGAACTCAATCTCAGCTTAGTTCCCAAAGCCCTCTGCAAACCTTCCCAAAATTTCGATGTAAATCTAGGATCTCTGTCCGAAACAATACTCGACGGAATACCATGCAAACTTACAATCTTCTCAATATACAACTCAGCTAATCTCTCTAACGGATAATCCATTCTGATCGGAATGAAATGAGCCGACTTCGTCAATCTATCAACAATCACCCAGATAGCCTCAAAATTCTTACTTGTCCTCGGCAAACCAGAAACAAAATCCATACTGATACTATCCCACTTCCACTCTGGAATAGCCAACGGTTGCATTAGCCCAGACGGCTTCTGATGCTCAATCTTTGACTTCTGACAAGTCAAACAGGAATAAACAAAACTCGCAATTTCTCTTTTCATTCCCGGCCACCAAAATAACTTCTTCAAATCATGATACATCTTCGTAGCTCCAGGATGAATACTCAAGCCACTACGATGTCCCTCTTCAAGAATACTCTTCTTAAGCTCAGTAACCTCCGGAATACACACCCGACTACCAATTTTCAAAACACCGTTCTCATCAACTCTGAATTCACCACCTTGACCTTGATTCACTAAAGTCAACTTATCAACCAAAAGCATATCGGATTTCTGACCCTCTCTGATCTCATCCAGAATATTACTCGTCAACTTCAACATTCCCAATTTAACACTATTGTGGGTACTCTCACACACCAAACTCAAATCTCTAAACTGCTCAATTAAATCCAACTCTTTAACCATTAACATAGACATATGTAAGGATTTCCGACTCAACGCATCAGCCACTACATTTGCTTTACCCGGATGATAATTCAAACCAAAATCATAATCCTTCAGAAACTCTAACCATCTCCTCTGTCTCATATTCAGCTCTTTCTGATCAAACAAATACTTCAAACTTTTATGGTCACTGAAAACTTCAAATCTTGATCCATACAAATAATGCCTCCACAACTTCAGAACAAATACCACAGCTGCCAACTCTAAATCATGTGTCGGATAGTTCCTCTCATGAACCCTTAGTTGTCTCGAAGCATAAGCTATAACCTGCTTATTCTGCATCAACACACCACCTAGACCCAACAATGAAGCATCACAATAAACCTCAAATAATTCCGATGAACTCGGTAATATCAGAATAGGAGCAGTAGTTAGCCTTCTCTTTAACTCTTGGAAACCTTCTTCACATTTTGAATCCCAAACAAACGCTTGTCCCTTTCTCGTCAACATCGTCAACGGTAACGCCAACTTAGAAAATCCCTCAATGAACTTCCTATAGTAACCAGCCAACCCAAGGAAACTTCGAATCTCAGCAACAGACTTAGGAGCTTCCCACTTAGATACCGCTTCTATCTTAGAAGAATCAACAGCAACACCACTTCTGGAAATCACATGGCCAAGAAAACTAACTTTTTCTAACCAAAATTCACACTTAGACAGTTTAGCAAATAACTTCTTTTCTCGCAGAACTCCTAAAACCACTCTCAAATGCTTCGCATGTTCTTCTTCGGACTTCGAATACACCAAAATATCGTCAATAAATACCACAACAAACTGGTCTAGGTACGGATGGAAAATCCTATTCATATATTCCATAAATACTCCAGGCGCATTAGTCACCCCAAAAGGCATTACAGAATACTCATAATGTCCATACCTTGTTCTGAAAGCAGTCTTCTGAATATCCTCAGTTTTCACACGTATCTGATGATACCCAGATCTCAAATCTATCTTGCTGAATACACTTGCACCAACCAACTGATCCATCAAATCATCAATCCTCGGTAAAGGATACCGATTCTTGATCGTCACTTTATTCAGTTGTCTGTAGTCCACACACAACCTCATAGTACCTTCTTTCTTCTTAACCAACAACACTGGTGCACCCCACGGTGACACACTCGGACGAATAAACTTCTTATCCAACAGATCTTCCAACTGACTCTTCAATTCAGCTAACTCAACAGCAGACATACGATAAGGAGCCATCGATATCGGTCTAGTACCAGGTACCAAATCAATCGTGAACTCAACTTCACGCTCTGGCGGTAATTCATTCACTTCTTCCGGAAACACATCAGGAAAATCACACACCACAGCTAGATCACCAATCACCAGTTTATCTTTAGCCTCCAAAGTCGCTAACAGCATAAACAACTCTGCCCCATCTGCTACTTCCTCATTCACCTGCCTCGCTGATAGAAACAAACTCTTGCCTTCCTCAATCTCAGGAAATATCACAGTCTTATCAAAACAATTGATAGAAACCCGGTTAAACACCAACCAGTTCATACCCAAGATAACATCAATCTGCACTAATGGAAGACACACAAGGTCTATCCCAAAGTTCCTACCAAAAATACTCAAAGGGAAACTTAAACAAATTGAAGTAGTAGTCACTGAACCCTTCGCAGGAGTGTCAATCACCATACTACCAAACATCTCAGATATTTCTAACTTAAGTTTCACAGCACAATCCAAAGATATAAAGGAATGAGTAGCACCGGTGTCAATAATAGCTACAAGAGGAAAGCCATTAATATAACACGTACCTCGGATCAAACGATCCTCTGCAGAAGTCTCAGAACCTGATAAAGCAAAAACCTTGCCTCCTGACTGATTCTCTTTCTTCGGCTTAGGACACTGTGGGCTGATATGACCCACCTCTCCACAGTTGAAGCAAGTCACAGTCTTCAACCGGCAATCCGCAGCCAAATGACCACCTTTCCCACATTTGAAACACTTCTTCTCATTACTGGTACACTCATGGATACGATGTCCAGCCTGACCACATCTGTAACACTTAGCAGGAGCACTAGAATCTCCTCCACTAGGCCTCCTCATTCCACTCTGCCTCTGAAAACCTTTGCCAGCTGCATACGGTTTCCCACGATCAACCTGATTCTTACCCTTCCTATCAACCCTCTGCTGATAGCTCTCTGCTCTGGCTTTGGAATCCTGTTCAAAAATCCTGCAACAGTCAACCAAATCAGAAAACACCCTGATTCGCTGATATCCAATTGCCTGCTTGATCTCGGGACGCAACCCGTTCTCAAACTTCACACACTTCGAAAATTCTCCAGCAGCCTCACTATAAGGAGTATAGTACTTTGACAGCTCTGTGAACTTCGCAGCATACTCAGTAACAGACCTGTTACCCTGCTTCAATTCCAAGAATTCTATCTCTTTCTTCCCTCTGACATCCTCTGGAAAGTACTTCCTCAGGAATCTTTCCCTGAACACAGCCCAAGTAATCTCAGCATTCTCAGCAGCTCCCAACTCAGTGCGGGCAGCAACCCACCAATCATCTGCTTCCTCTGACAGCATATGCGTACCGAACCTAACCTTCTGGTTATCGGCACACTCAGTCACTCGGAAGATCCTCTCGATCTCCTTTAACCACTTCTGAGCACCATCTGGATCGTATGCTCCCTTGAACATTGGAGGATTGTTCTTCTGGAACTCACTCAGTTGACGAGCAGCTCCCAATCCCACAACATTCGGATTCCCTCCAAGTACTCCAGCTAGCATACCCAGTGCCTCAGAAATCGCATCATCGTCTCTACCTCTTCCAGCCATCTCTATTCTGAGTTAATCCCACAAGCTAAAACAATAAGTACTGATAGGGTTACACAACACCTATCACATACAGGGAAACAGAATAATTACGACTCAACACGACCGACTATGCTCTGATACCACTAATGTAACACCCTTCTAAATACCCCAAATTATTTAATTAAAATAATAACATGTTAATCAGAGTAATTATGCCCCGAAGGGTGTCACACAATCATTTCACAAACATTTATCAAAACATCCTGTCATGCTCATTTATTTATCAAATAAAACAGTTGCATAATACGCAGCGGATACAAAACATCGACATTCAAAACATGTACTACATTACATGTAAAGTTGATCAACAACTAAATTAAAACATAGTCAAACATCCCCTCCCGATGTTACATCTACCAGAGCATGACCCACTAAGGACGACACTAGACTCCATAGCACTAGCTTCTACTCAACTCACTGCTCGTTACCTGAAAAATAGTTGTAAGGGTGAGTTCTTCAATCAATATAATAAGCATTATAGAACAACATGTAATGCTAAGTAAATAACACATTAATTCACCCTAATCAAACTACGCACTCAGCAACGGCAATATCCATCCAACCATCATATTCAACAGTAAAAATCTCAATCATATTCAACATCAACAACACAACACACAACACACATATGATACTGGAATGCATCCATTCATAACATATGCCATACATTCATTGTGCAATGAGACTCTTATGCATGCGGTACCGACTATGTTGTGAACATATAGTTCAACCTCACCGTCCAAATCCAGGCACGGCTACCAAGCTCACTAGTCCCACTCATTTGAGACATAGTGACTCACTCACTAATTCCTCACCATGGGAATTAGCTACCACCCCAAATGGGCCATGATATGCACGCTAATCACCTAGCATGCAAACAACAACAACAACAATCAACATGACTTACTCACTAATTCCTCACCATGGGAATTAGCTACCACCCGAAGGCCACAATACGCATGCTAATCACCTAGCAATGCAACATCAACGATAATCAAGAATAGACACATGCTCACACTCTAAGCCATAGAATAGTCTATTCACAAATGCATACATTCACAACATCATGTATACCATTCCACATTATCAACACAATTTATCACAAAAGCATATTATATCATGCCAAACAACAACCACAATATTAGTACACTCCACTAATATCTATACTGCTCAAAACAGCGGGAATTAATCTCTATTACATCATAGGCCAACATAGGCCAACCCTCAAATAGGCACACAACATTAAAATTAACATTTTTCCACTCTGCAACAGCGTTAACCGGTTAACGCCCTGGGTTAACCGGTTAACGCAGCACAACACGCCTTCTGTCTCAAAATTTAACAGTGTTAACCGGTTAACGCCCTGGGTTAACCGGTTAACGCAGCACAACAGCCAAATATCAGAAATTACAACAGTGTTAACCGGTTAACACCCTGGGTTAACCGTTAACGCAGACAAAACAGCACATATTCATAATCCAACACAGTGTTAACCGGTTAACACCCTGGGTTAACCGGTTAACGCAAGACAGAAGCTGTTCCTGCGCTAACTCAAGGCAGAATGCAGAATTCTCCGCATTTTCCGCCATTGGAGGACTTCCGGACCTCCTAATCCGATTCCGTAAAAAGCCATACGATCGGGAAATTACAACAGACTCAATTACCGACTAAATTTCAACTTCTAACACGGTTCATCCAACAAAATTTCAGCATTCACAATTCCCAATTAGGGTCAATCAACAGCTTATCACTACCCATGACATATTATCCCATAATACCCGTTAATTGACGATAAACCCCCCTTACCTGAGTTAATCCGGCGAATCTCTAAGCTCAAGCCCTTCCTTCGTCAACCTTCAGCCCTCGCTCTGTCTCTTTGCCCTTTTCCTCTTCTTTCACGATCGTTCTCTGTTTCACGTAAAACCTTTTCTTACCAAATGGGATATTTCCTTAAGTCCAACTTATATATTTTCCAAAATAATAATCCAGTAATAATAATAAAATTTCCAATTATTTAATTAAATTAATAAATAAATTATTAACTCAATTCAAATAATTATTTTATTATTATCGGGGTGTTACATCAAACATATGACATTTGATTGAATTGTGTGAATGATGAAAATGTTATTGTTAAACCTATGAAATTTGATTGAATTGTTGGAATGATGAAGATGTTGTTGTTAAACCTATGAAATTTGATTGAATTGTTGTAATGATGAAAATGTTGTTGTTAAACCCATGAAATTTGATTGAATTGTGTGAATGATGAAAATGTTGTTGTTAAACCCATGAAATTTGATTGAATTGTGTGAATGATGAAAATGTGGTTGTTGTACCTATGAAATTTGATTGAATTATGTGAATGATGAAAATGTGGTTGTTGTACCCAAGACATTTGATTGAATTGTGTGAATGATGAAAACGTTGTTGTCAAACATATGACATTTGATTGAATTGTGTGAATGATGAAAACGTTGTTGTCAAACATATGACATTTGATTGAATTGTGTGAATGATGAAAATGTTATTGTTAAACCTATGAAATTTGATTGAATTGTTGGAATGATGAAGATGTTGTTGTTAAACCTATGAAATTTGATTGAATTGTTGTAATGATGAAAATGTTGTTGTTAAACCCATGAAATTTGATTGAATTGTGTGAATGATGAAAATGTTGTTGTTAAACCCATGAAATTTGATTGAATTGTGTGAATGATGAAAATGTGGTTGTTGTACCTATGAAATTTGATTGAATTATGTGAATGATGAAAATGTGGTTGTTGTACCCAAGACATTTGATTGAATTGTGTGAATGATGAAAACGTTGTTGTCAAACATATGACATTTGATTGAATTTTGTGAATGATGAAAACGTTGATGTCAAACATATGACATTTGATTGAATTGTGTGAATGATGAAAATGTTATTGTTAAACCTATGAAATTTGATTGAATTGTTGGAATGATGAAGATGTTGTTGTTAAACCTATGAAATTTGATTGAATTGTTGTAATGATGAAAATGTTTTTGTTAAACCCTTGAAATTTGATTGAATTGTGTGAATGATGAAAATGTTGTTGTTAAACCCATGAAATTTGATTAAATTGTGTGAATGATGAAAATGTGGTTGTTGTACCTATGAAATTTGATTGAATTATGTGAATGATGAAAATATGGTTGTTGTACCCAAGACATTTGATTGAATTGTGTGAATGATGAAAACGTTGTTGTCAAACATATGAAATTTGATTGAATTGTGTGAATGATGAAAATGTTGTTGTTAAACCCATGAAATTTGATTGAATTGTGAGAATGATGAAAATGATGTTGTCAAACCCATGAATTTGATTGAATTGTGTGAATGATGAAAATGTGGTTGTTGTACCTATGAAATTTGATTGAATTATGTGAATGATGAAAATGTGGTTGTTAAATCTATGAAATTTGATTGAATTGTGTGAATGATGAAAACGTTATTGTTAAACCTATGAAATTTGATTGAATTGTTGGAATGATGAAGATGTTGTTGTGAAACCAATGAAATTTGATTGAATTGTGTGAATGATGAAAATGTTGTTGTTAAACCCATGAAATTTGATTGAATTGTGTGAATGATGAAAGTGTTGTTGTTAAACTCATGAAATTTGATTGAATTGTGTGAATGATGAAAATGTGGTTGTTGTACCTATGAAATTTGATTGAATTGTATGAAAGATGAAGATGTTGTTGTTAAACCTTTGATATTTGATTGAATTGTGTGAAAGATGAAGATGTTGTTGTCAAACCTATGACATTTGATTGAATTGTGTCAATGATGAAGATGTTGTTGTCAAACCCATGAAATTTGATTGAATTGTATGAAAGATGAAGATGTTGTTGTTAAACCTATGATATTTGATTGAATTGTGTCAATGATGAAGATGTTGTTGTCAAACCCATGAAATTTGATATAATAGTATGAATGATGAAAATGTTATTGGTAAACCTATGAAATTTGATTGAATTGTTGGAATGATGAAGATGTTGTTGTTAAACCTATGAAATTTGATTGAATTGTGTGAATGATGAAAATGTTGTTGTTAAACCCATGAAATTTGATTGAATTGTGTGAATGATGAAAATGATGTTGTTAAACCCATGAAATTTGATTGAATTGTGTGAATGATGAAAATGTGGTTGTTGTACCTCTGAAATTTGATTGAATTATGTGAATGATGAAAATGTGGTTGTTAAATCCAAGACATTTGATTGAATTGTGTGAATGATGAAAATGTTATTGTTAAACCTATGAAATTTGATTGAATTGTTGGAATGATGAAGATGTTGTTGTTAAACCTATGAAATTTGATTGAATTGTGTGAATGATGAAAATGTTGTTGTTAAACCCATGAAATTTGATTGAATTGTGTGAATGATGAAAATGTTGTTGTTAAACCCATGAAATTTGATTGAATTGTGTGAATGATGAAAATGTGGTTGTTGTACCTATGAAATTTGATTGAATTATGTGAATGATGAAAATGTGGTTGTTGTACCCAAGACATTTGATTGAATTGTGTGAATGATGAAAACGTTGTTGTCAAACATATGACATTCGATTGAATTGTGTGAATGATGAAAACGTTGTTGTCAAACATATGACATTTGATTGAATTGTGTGAATGATGAAAATGTTATTGTTAAACCTATGAAATTTGATTGAATTGTTGGAATGATGAAGATGTTGTTGTTAAACCTATGAAATTTGGTTGAATTGTTGTAATGATGAAAATGTTGTTGTTAAACCCATGAAATTTGATTGAATTGTGTGAATGATGAAAATGTTGTTGTTAAACCCATGAAATTTGATTGAATTGTGTGAATGATGAAAATGTGGTTGTTGTACCTATGAAATTTGATTGAATTTGTGAATGATGAAAATGTGGTTGTTGTACCCAAGACATTTGATTGAATTGTGTGAATGATGAAACGTTGTTGTCAAACATATGACATTTGATTGAATTGTGTGAATGATGAAAACGTTGTTGTCAAACATATGACATTTGATTGAATTGTGTGAATGATGAAAATGTTATTGTTAAACCTACGAAATTTGATTGAATTGTTGGAATGATGAAGATGTTGTTGTTAAACCTATGAAATTTGATTGAATTGTTGTAATGATGAAAATGTTGTTCTTAAACCCATGAAATTTGATTGAATTGTGTGAATGATGAAAATGTTGTTGTTAAACCCATGAAATTTGATTGAATTGTGTGAATGATGAAAATGTGGTTGTTGTACCTATGAAATTTGATTGAATTATGTGAATGATGAAAATGTGGTTGTTGTACCCAAGACATTTGATTGAATTGTGTGAATGATGAAAACGTTGTTGTCAAACATATGACATTTGATTGAATTGTGTGAATGATGAAAACGTTGTTGTCAAACATATGACATTTGATTGAATTGTGTGAATGATGAAAATGTTATTGTTAAACCTATGAAATTTGATTGAATTGTTGGAATGATGAAGATGTTGTTGTTAAACCTATGAAATTTGATTGAATTGTTGTAATGATGAAAATGTTTTTGTTAAACCCTTGAAATTTGATTGAATTGTGTGAATGATGAAAATGTTGTTGTTAAACCCATGAAATTTGATTAAATTGTGTGAATGATGAAAATGTGGTTGTTGTACCTATGAAATTTGATTGAATTATGTGAATGATGAAAATGTGGTTGTTGTACCCAAGACATTTGATTGAATTGTGTGAATGATGAAAACGTTGTTGTCAAACATATGAAATTTGATTGAATTGTGTGAATGATGAAAATGTTGTTGTTAAACCCATGAAATTTGATTGAATTGTGAGAATGATGAAAATGATGTTGTCAAACCCATGAATTTGATTGAATTGTGTGAATGATGAAAATGTGGTTGTTGTACCTATGAAATTTGATAGAATTATGTGAATGATGAAAATGTGGTTGTTAAACCTATGAAATTTGATTGAATTGTGTGAATGATGAAAACGTTATTGTTAAACCTATGAAATTTGATTGAATTGTTGGAATGATGAAGATGTTGTCGTTAAACCCATGAAATTTGATTGAATTGTGTGAATGATGAAAATGTTGTTGTTAAACCCATGAAATTTGATTGAATTATGTGAATGATGAAAATGTGGTTGTTGTACCCAAGACATTTGATTGAATCGTGTGAATGATGAAAACGTTGTTGTCAAACATATGACATTTGATTGAATAGTATGAATGATGAAAACGTTGTTGTCAAACATATGACATTTGATTGAATTGTGTGAATGATGAAAATGTTATTGTTAAACCTATGAAATTTGATTGAATTGTGTGAATGATGAAGATGTTTTTGTTAAACCTATGAAATTTGATTGAATTGTGTGAATGATGAAAATGTTGTTGTACCTATGAAATTTGATTGAATTCTGTGAATGATGAAAATGTGGTTGTTAAAACTATGAAATATGATTGAATTGTGTGAATGATGAAAACTTTATTGTCAAACATATGACATTTGATTGAATTGTGTGAATGATGAAAATGTTGTTGTCAAACCCATGAAATTTGATTGAATTGTATGAAAGATGAAAATGTTGTTGTTAAACCTATGATATTTGATTGAATTGTGTGAATGATGAAGATGTTGTTGTTAAACCCTTGAAATTTGATTGAATTGTGTGAATGATGAATATGTTGTTGTTAAACCCTTGAAATTTGATTGAATTGTGTGAATGATGAAGATGTTGTTGTTAAACCCATGAAATTTGAGTGAATTGTGTGAATGATGAAAATGTTGTTGTTAAACTCATGAAATTTGATTGAATTGTGTGAATGATGAAAATGTGGTTGTTGTACCTATGAAATTTGATTGAATTGTATGAAAGATGAAGATGTTGTTGTTAAACCTATGATATTTGTTGAATTGTGTGAAAGATGAAGATGTTGTTGTCAAACCTATGACATTTGATTGAATTGTGTCAATGATGAAGATGTTGTTGTCAAACCCATGAAATTTGATTGAATTGTATGAAAGATGAAGATGTTGTTGTTAAACCTATGATATTTGATTGAATTGTGTCAATGATGAAGATGTTGTTGTCAAACCCATGAAATTTGATATAATGGTATGAATGATGAAAATGTTATTGGTAAACCTATGAAATTTGATTGAATTGTTGGAATGATGAAGATGTTGTTGTTAAACCTATGAAATTTGATTGAATTGTGTGAATGATGAAAATGTTGTTGTTAAACCCATGAAATTTGATTGAATTGTGTGAATGATGAAAATGATGTTGTTAAACCCATGAAATTTGATTGAATTGTGTGAATGATGAAAATGTGGTTGTTAAATCCAAGACATTTGATTGAATTGTGTGAATGATGAAAATGTTATTGTTAAACCTATGAAATTCGATTGAATTGTTGGAATGATGAAGATGTTGTTGTTAAACCTATGAAATTTGATTGAATTGTGTGAATGATGAAAATGTTGTTGTTAAACCCATGAAATTTGATTGAATTGTGTGAATGATGAAAATGTTGTTGTTAAACCCATGAAATTTGATTGAATTGTGTGAATGATGAAAATGTGGTTGTTGTACCTATGAAATTTGATTGAATTATGTGAATGATGAAAATGTGGTTGTTGTACCCAAGACATTTGATTGAATTGTGTGAATGATGAAAACGTTGTTGTCAAAAATATGACATTTGATTGAATTGTGTGAATGATGAAAACGTTGTTGTCAAACATATGACATTTGATTGAATTGTGTGAATGATGAAAATGTTATTGTTAAACCTATGAAATTTGATTGAATTGTTGGAATGATGAAGATGTTGTTGTTAAACCTATGAAATTTGATTGAATTGTTGTAATGATGAAAATGTTGTTCTTAAACCCATGAAATTTGATTGAATTGTGTGAATGATGAAAATGTTGTTGTTAAACCCATGAAATTTGATTGAATTGTGTGAATGATGAAAATGTGGTTGTTGTACCTATGAAATTTGATTGAATTATGTGAATGATGAAAATGTGGTTGTTGTACCCAAGACATTTGATTGAATTGTGTGAATGATGAAAACGTTGTTGTCAAACATATGACATTTGATTGAATTGTGTGAATGATGAAAACGTTGTTGACAAACATATGACATTTGATTGAATTGTGTGAATGATGAAAATGTTATTGTTAAACCTATGAAATTTGATTGAATTGTTGGAATGATGAAGATGTTGTTGTTAAACCTATGAAATTTGATTGAATTGTTGTAATGATGAAAATGTTGTTGTTAAACCCATGAAATTGTATTGAATTGTGTGAATGATGAAAATGTTGTTGTTAACCCATGAAATTTGATTGAATTGTGTGAATGATGAAAATGTGGTTGTTGTACCTATGAAATTTGATTGAATTATGTGAATGATGAAAATGTGGTTGTTGTACCCAAGACATTTGATTGAATTGTGTGAATGATGAAAACGTTGTTGTCAAACATATGACATTTGATTGAATCGTGTGAATGATGAAAACGTTGTTGTCAAACATATGACATTTGATTGAATTGTGTGAATGATGAAAATGTTATTGTTAAACCTATGAAATTTGATTGAATTGTTGGAATGATGAAGATGTTGTTGTTAAACCTATGAAATTTGATTGAATTGTTGTAATGATGAAAATGTTTTTGTTAAACCCTTGAAATTTGATTGAATTGTGTGAATGATGAAAATGTTGTTGTTAAACCCATGAAATTTGATTAAATTGTGTGAATGATGAAAATGTGGTTGTTGTACCTATGAAATTTGACTGAATTATGTGAATGATGAAAATGTGGTTGTTGTACCCAAGACATTTGATTGAATTGTGTGAATGATGAAAACGTTGTTGTCAAACATATGAAATTTGATTGAATTGTGTGAATGATGAAAATGTTGTTGTTAAACCCATGAAATTTGATTGAATTATGTGAATGATGAAAATGTGGTTGTTGTACCCAAGACATTTGATTGAATCGTGTGAATGATGAAAACGTTGTTGTCAAACATATGACATTTGATTGAATAGTATGAATGATGAAAACGTTGTTGTCAAACATATGACATTTGATTGAATTGTGTGAATGATGAAAATGTTATTGTTAAACCTATGAAATTTGATTGAATTGTGTGAATGATGAAGATGTTTTTGTTAAACCTATGAAATTTGATTGAATTGTGTGAATGATGAAAATGTTGTTGTACCTATGAAATTTGATTGAATTTTGTGAATGATGAAAATGTGGTTGTTAAAACTATGAAATATGATTGAATTGTGTGAATGATGAAAACTTTATTGTCAAACATATGACATTTGATTGAATTGTGTGAATGATGAAAATGTTGTTGTCAAACCCATGAAATTTGATTGAATTGTATGAAAGATGAAATGTTGTTGTTAAACCTATGATTTTGATTGAATTGTGTGAATGATGAAGATGTTGTTGTTAAACCCTGAAATTTGATTGAATTGTGTGAATGATGAAAATGTTGTTGTTAAACCCTTGAAATTTGATTGAATTGTGTGAATGATGAAATGTTTTTTTTAAACCCATGAAATTTGATTGAATTGTGTGAATGATGAAAATGTTGTTGTTAACCCATGAAATTTGATTGAATTGTGTGAATGATGAAAATGTGGTTGTTGTACCTATGAAATTTGATTGAATTGTATGAAAGATGAAAATGTTGTTGTTAACCTATGATATTTGTTGAATTGTGTGAATGATGAGATGTTGTTGTCAACCTATGACATTTGATTGAATTGTGTCAATGATGAAAGATGTTGTTGTCAACCCATGAAATTTGATTGAATTGTATGAAATGAAGATGTTGTTGTTAAACCTATGATATTTGATTGAATTGTGTCAATGATGAAGATGTTGTTGTCAAACCCATGAATTTGATATAATTGTATGAATGATGAAAATGTTATTGGTAAACCTATGAAATTTGATTGAATTGTTGGAATGATGAATGTTGTTGTTAAACCTATGAAATTTGATTGAATTGTGTGAATGATGAAAATTTGTTGTTAAACCCATGAAATTTGATTGAATTGTGTGAATGATGAAAATGATGTTGTTAAACCCATGAAATTTGATTGAATTGTGTGAATGATGAAAATGTGGTTGTTAAATCAAGACATTTGATTGAATTGTGTGAATGATGAAAATGTTATTGTTAAACCTATGAAATTTGATTGAATTTTGGAATGATGAAGATGTTGTTGTTAAACCTATGAAATTTGATTGAATTGTGTGAATGATGAAATGTTGTTGTTAAACCCATGAAATTTGATTGAATTGTGTGAATGATGAAATGTTGTTGTTAAACCCATGAAATTTGATTGAATTGTGTGAATGATGAAAATGTGGTTGTTGTACCTATGAAATTTGATTGAATTATGTGAATGATGAAAATGTGGTTGTTGTACCCAAGACATTTGATTGAATTGTGTGAATGATGAAACGTTGTTGTGTCAAAAATATGACATTTGATTGAATTGTGTGAATGATGAAAACGTTGTTGTCAAACATGACATTTGATTGAATTGTGTGAATGATGAAAATGTTATTGTTAAACCTATGAAATTTGATTGAATTGTTGGAATGATGAAGATGTTGTTGTTAAACCTATGAAATTTGATTGAATTGTTTGAATGATGAAAATGTTGTTGTTAAACCCATGAAATTTGATTGAATTGTGTGAATGATGAAAATGTTGTTGTTAAACCATGAAATTTGATTGAATTGTGTGAATGATGAAAATGTGGTTGTTGTACCTATGAAATTTGATTGAATTATGTGAATGATGAAAATGTGGTTGTTGTACCCAAGACATTTGATTGAATTGTGTGAATGATGAAAACGTTGTTGTCAAACATATGACATTTGATTGAATTGTGTGAATGATGAAAACGTTGTTGTCAAACATATGACATTTGATTGAATTGTTGAATGATGAAAATGTTATTGTTAAACCTATGAATTTGATTGAATTGTGGAATGATGAAGATGTTTTTGTTAAACCTATGAAATTTGATTGAATTGTTGTAATGATGAAAATGTTGTTGTTAAACCCATGAAATTTGATTGAATTGTGTGAATGATGAAAATGTTGTTGTAAACCCATGAAATTTGATTGAATTGTGTGAATGATGAAATGTGGTTGTTGTACCTATGAAATTTGATTGAATTATGTGAATGATGAAAATGTGGTTGTTGTACCCAAGACATTTGATTGAATTGTGTGAATGATGAAAACGTTGTTGTCAACATATGACATTTGATTGAATTGTGTGAATGATGAAAACGTTGTTGTCAAACATATGACATTTGATTGAATTGTGTGAATGATGAAAATGTTATTGTTAAACTATGAAATTTGATTGATTGTTGGAATGATGAAGATGTTGTTGTTAAACCTATGAAATTTGATTGAATTGTTGTAATGATGAAAATGTTTTGTTAACCCCTTGAAATTTGATTGAATTGTGTGAATGATGAAATGTTGTTGTTAAACCATGAATTTGATTGAATTGTGTGAATGATGAAATGTGGTTGTTTACCTATGAATTTGATTGAATTATGTGAATGATGAAAATGTGGTTGTTGTACCAAGACATTTGATTGAATTGTGTGAATGATGAAAACGTTGTTGTCAAACATATGAAATTTGATTGAATTGTGTGAATGATGAAAATGTTGTTGTTAAAC
>NW_026113274.1:0-31481 GCF_024323335.1 Lathyrus oleraceus | reverse complement strand
CCCCCCCCCCCCCCCCCCCCCCCCCCCCCCCCCCCCCCCCCCCCCCCCCCCCCCCCCCCCCCCCCCCCCCCCCCCCCCCCCCCCCCCCCCCCCCCCCCCCCCCCCCCCCCTTAGACAGCGCTTTTGCCTAAAGCGCTTTCTAATCCCCCCTTAGACAGCGCTTTTTACAGAAGCGCTGTCTAAGGTATACGACCATAGGCGCGAAAGCACATGAGGGGGAGTGGAAATTTTTGAAGCTTTTGTTTTAAACCACATTTTTTCCAGGTTTATAAACCAGAATTTCTACCTGTTTTCAACCAGATTTTGACAGACAATTATCACATTTTATACATGCCATTTTGGCCTTTTTTCTACCAATTTTTGGCTAACAAATATATATATATATACCAATTCAAACCAATTTTGCCTTAAATGTATCAAAATATATACAAATTTATGTACACATTTACAAGTCATTACATATACTACAAATGTACACATTAATTACACAAATTTATGAAAAAACATTGAGCTCTATCATGAATTGACACCACTCCTCTTTGATTTCGTCCACTTGATCCTTTGTATAAAATGCACACTTGAATTCCTCAAAGTACTACATAATAATATAACATATTTTGAATTAATTCCAACTATTTAATTATATGAGATATGTGTAAATATAAAAATAACTCATAAGTTAGAAATACATACATCGGTGGGAATCATTAATCGGCCCAAAGCAAGAGTATCTCGCATAAACCTCAACATGAAATACCCGCAATCTATTTGATTACGTTGTCGAGGACACTACATATGAAAAAAAATATGGATTATAAATCCTAAGTTTTATCAAGTGTCATCACTAATATAATAAAAAATGTGGTAATTAAAAATATACCGCCACTTTAATCCATGTAATGGAGTTGGCGCCCCTCCTTGAGGTTTGGATAACTCGTTGGGCCCGAAAAGCTTGTAGGACGCTAATAAAATAAAAATGAAGCAATTAGAACAATTCACATAAACTAAGAAAAATTTTGAACATTCTCACTTACGTGTCAATTAGGACCTTCATATCCGGGTATGTTGTCCAATCATTTCCTAACGAGTCAAGATAATACACAATTTCTCGGATAGGATTGATTGCGAGCAACAACCAATGTCCACTGTAATGATTAGGCAAATGTTAGATGGTAACTTGGAAAATAATTATAATAGATGAATTTAGAATGAAATGCTAACCCGGTATTAAACGGTATAAAAAACAACTTCTCCGCATCTTTATTGTCCATGAGGATCCGAAGAACGTACTCCGTCACGGTATCCGGTCTATTTAAGATTAAACCTAAGTTGACGGTCGCGGGTGCTAAGAATCCGAATGACTCGTCCAAACCATTGGGGCGCATCAATTTGTCATACAAAAACCTAATATAAAAACATCATTAACACCTCTTTTGAAACATAAAGTAAACCGGATTAACATAAAGTAAACATCATTAACATAAATTGTTTAATTAATAAAACAAAGTAGACCGGATTTACCTAATATATGTATTGACAACGTTGACGCCGATTTCTTCATGACCAAAAACTTGCATGAAGTCTTCATTACCAATCATTTGGTCGTAATCAAAGCCGAAAATCCCTACCTCCATATGTACATTCCGAACACCTCCGGTCGGTATATCGGTCATCTCTAGAAATGTCCTGAGGCACGACCTATACTTGGTGGTAGGTTTTTCCTAGCTACGGTCTTCTTAGCACCAGAACTTTTACCCGTGCGGAGGCGTTGCTAACCTCCTTTTTTGTTGTGCGGAGGCATTGCTAACCTCATTTTCTTGAAGCTACATGTCATATAAATAGTTAGATCAAATTAAGAATGTAACAACTTCCATGAATATATGTCATATAATTGTATATTACCTATTTTCTTGAAACCGTGGACTCGGTATACCGTGGAATCGCATTATCTTTTGATTTGGATTTTGTGGGAGTCTATTTAACATAACCAAGGAAAATATGTAAGTAAAATTTTAAGCATAAATTTTAAACTTTGAATATACACATTAAAGCTAACATAAGTTTTAAGCATACCTCATATCCTACGCATATGAGGTTTGTCGGCCATGCAACAAACGAACCTACTGCTTCGAACTCTCGTACTCTTTGGTCATTCGATCGGCACAGATCCATGTTTTATCCATGGTTTTCCTACTTATTAAAGTAAACAATTAATCCAGACGAAAATACATAACTAAGGTAGTATCTTTGAATATCCTAACAATTATAAAGTTCAATTCATTTTAAACTTCAAAAACCTATACATAACCAATGTTAATATAAACTTCAATAACGTATCCGATACGCCAATATACCAACTTTAATTACCTCATCACTTTCATTTTTTATATTACAAGAATCAAACTTTTTCTATTACAATATACCTATAAGTATACCTATAACTATATTAGAGTTCGTTCAATCATTTTATGGGAGAAATCTTGTTCCTTTAGAATGAAAGTGAGATGAACAACACTTTCACAGTTAAAAAGAAAAAAAACTACCTATTCAATCTTCAAGTATAATCAATATTGAACATCTAAATCCAAGCCTAGTCATGACAGCCCCAACATGCAATGCATTTCAAAATTCATCATGCATACCAAGCAAGTATAAAGAAAATCAAATTGCATACACATATACATACACAATTCAATATACATACATACACAAACTAACAACTCCCAAATCACCAACTATCATTAAACATTGCATTTGTAACACCAGCAACTAACCGATTAGCATAGCATTTTCAACAAACAGTTAACCATAATTATCATAATTATAAATTTCAATGAAGAAACATGTACACCAAAGCATTAGTACATAGCATTACATGGCAAACTTCGTGCACATTAACATAACATACTTTTACTTCTATGACAGTTGCAGACCAAATTTACATAACAAGACCAAGCAATACATATTTTTCAACCAGCATACATCAATTCACGTGCAATCCATTAACACCATTTCAAAAGGGGGCATGAATGCATTGCTAACAATCATTTCCTACAGTAACAACCCTATTAATCATCTTAACAATGGCAGTTGTGGTGGATAGTAAAAATTTGATCAAGATTGCAACAGGGCAATGGACAAACCACAAGCATTGAGTGTAGATTCAAACAGGGCAGCCATATGCTAACACCAACCCATACACATACGTTCAGCCATGGATCTAATTGCACACATACAAGGCTATAATAAACAACAACGGATCCATTCAAGCAGAGCAATTAACATAGGCAAAACATACAAGTGCAACAAGTATAAAAGAAAGAAACTATTGCAGTAACAATCCAAGTTATTTGAACTCATGGCATTACAATCAAACAAGCACATTTTTAACACCAACATTTCAGTTCAAGCCAAAGTCAAACAAGCAGGCGTTGTGGCATTGCATAACTAGTAAGCTAGCTAACTAACACAATAGCTCAGTTAGCATCATTGACAAATCCAAGAACACTCCAACATTCTAACTTCATTCTATGACAGAAATCCCACTGAGTTCATTAATTTTTCTTATTGTAATTGACAATGGAAATCGACTGTGATAACATCATAAGCATAACTAAACTAACTCTATTCTAAGCCAAGCTAATTATTTAACCATATTGACTAACATCTAACAAGTTAGCATTATGTTAGCATTAGAGCAGAACGTACCGTATTCAACTTCAAAAGATGGAAGAAGAGGAAGAGCATTAGAGCAGAACGTACCGTATTGTTTGGGTGACGGCGGAGGTTCGGAGGTGAGAGGCGAGTGCGGCGGTCGATTGTTTGGGTGACGGCGGAGGGACCCTCGAAGGCGGAAAATAGGGTTTTCGGAAGTTGAAGGAAAATAGGGTGATATGGGGATGTCGTGTTTTGGAGTGTCTGCGTGATGTTGTGTGAGTTGAGAAGAAGGTTATGGCTGATGGAGATTGAGGGGAAGAGGAAATGGCGGAAGTTTGTGACGTGAGTGAAGAAGAGGGAAAACAAAAGAACAGAGAACGAAAGCGCTTTTGTGGTCTGAAATTTTATTTTAATTAGACCTTAGACAGCGCTTTTGTGGAAAGCGCTTTCTAAGGTATGCCTTAGACAGCGCTTTCCAAAAGCGCTTTCTAAACCCCCCCTTAGACAACGCTTTTGGTTTTAATTTTTTTTTTTAATTTAAAGACTTTAGACAGCGCTTTATCAAAAGCGCTGACTAAGGTCTATATTTAAAAGCGCTTTCATTATTTTCTTGGAACATTTTCCGTGTTTTATTTTAATTTTAACCTTAGACAGCGCTTTCTTTTAAAAGCGCTGTCTAAGATGCGCTGTTTAAAAGTCATTTTTGGCGTAGTGAGTGAGAAATATTAAATAAATCATAGAAAATAAAAATAAAAGAAAATGCAGTAATCAAGATTCGAAGCTCTCTCTCTCTCTCGCTCTCTCTCTCTCTCTCTCTCTCTCTCTCTCTCTCTCTCTCTCTCTCGCTCTCTCTCTCTCTCTCTCTCTCTCTCTCTCTCTCTCTCTCTCTCTCTCTCTCTCTCTCTCTCTCTCTCTCTCTCTCTCTCTCTCTCTCTCTCTCTCTCTCTCTCTCTCTCTCTCTCTCTCTCTCTCTCTCTCTCTCTCTCTCTCTCTCTCTCTCTCTCTCTCTCTCTCTCTCTCTCTCTCTCTCTCACACATATATATATATATATATATATATATATATATATATATATATATCGGTTTTTATAATAAAAAAATTAATAAAATAAAACATGACGTTCTCTGACATACCCCTCAATTTTTAAACGTTCAGATGTATAAATGATGCACTTTATGTATGAATAAAGATGTATAAATGAGGAATAAATTGTTAGAATCAATAGATCTGCCAATGCTTCATTTGAAAAGAGAAAGAAGAAGAAAAAAGGAAACCACTCTTATTGGATGACTATTACCATTTGATCAATGAAGAAACAATATTACCATTTTTGTTCAATAAAAACCAAATCAAGACAATTGGCTGAATCATGTGGAATGTTTTCATAAAAGTTCGTTGGTTTCCTCTTTTTATAAAGTGAACATGCATATTTGGCCATTGAAGAATGATATACAATTGAGACATGAGTAGGGTTTGTTCGACTGTAGTTTTTAAGTAACTATGAACTTTTTTATAGAGAAGTTCAATCGAGTACTTTTTTTATGAAAGAAACTTTAATTTTAATTTACAATATTAAAAAAAATTCAAAACTAACTAACGAATTTAGATTACTACTTTTCTATACAAAATTTCTTTTCTATACAAAATTTATCTTAATAATGCAATTCTTTTCTAAATTCAAATTTAAAATTTATATTGTGAAAAGAGATTAAAGATTGTGAAAATAGATTAAAAATTTATTATTCTAACACGTCTACACAATTTTAAAATACAAACAAAATTTGGTGGAATTCATGTCATTGAATGGTTGACAATGTAATTTTTTTTACATTATTGATGAATATTCTTTTTTCTACTGAAAAAATTCAAGTTGAATCAATTCATTCAAATTAAAATAGAAATAATAAAATATACACAAAAATAAATTGTAACACAATAATTAAAATTAGATAAAGACTTCGACGATATGCAAATGCATTTGTGAGGATTTGAACTCTTGATCTTTAATAGAGATTAATTATATGTTTTTCTCTAGTGAATATGAATTTTGAAGTGTGTTACGTAGGAATATGAAGATGTGGCACAAAAATAGCTGAAGTGTCAGCGAGATGATGCGAGATTATGTAGGTTCATGTTTATAACTAATAACAAACATGAACCTACGCACGGGATATGTTTTTTTGGTGAGATATGGTTTGGAACGCGCATTTATTTGTTGATTCTCATAATAACAGTATTTTTTTTTCATATATAAAAATATTTTAATCAACATTTAATTTTTTCTCTTATAAAAATATTATTTTTGTTTTGATATTATTTATAAAAATATTTGAAACAATAGTAAAATCGTTCTCGTATATAAATATATTTGAATCAATAAAGTATTTTTTGTCATATATAAATACTTTAAAATTTTTCTCATTTAACTCCTGCATAAACTACTTTATACTTAGAGAAAACTTTGTCACAATTTAATTTAATTGAGAAACTCTTATAAATTAGAAGTGAATCTAAAGTTAGAATAGAATCAACAATGAGAATAAAAAAAGAATAACAAATTTTAGAGATTTTACTGATCTTCTTATTCTGAAGATTTCTAAAAGAAAGGTCTATGCAAAACATATTTCTCTGATTAGAAGAGACATGTATTTATGTAACATATGCTCCCAGTATTATCTAGTCAGGGAACAAAACCACATCATTACATGTATGGTTAATGGTAATGTATGGTTAATGGTAATGTATGGTTAATTGGTTATACTTGAAATTTCAACTCCAATCCAAACAAAAAATTGAACTAAATATGAACCTTTGTGGGATGACTTGCTGTCTTGCACATAATCTCACTATTGTTAACAACATTCACGTTTAATTATATCTTTTCTTTTTTAAAGCATCTTTTCAGTATCATCTTTAAAAAAGAGTATGAAAAATAATAACGCAAATAAAATAATTAAATTATTCAAAACATGTTAATTAAAATGATTCGGAATAAACAGGAGGAGTGGAATCTGGTAGAAGCTTTCCGAGATAAACTGGTTGCGGTGAGATAGAAACAAACTATTAATATTATTGAGAAATATACATTACTACGGAAAACACATATAATGACGGTTGCAAAACACATATAATAACGATTGCACAATGGGCGACACACCATGGGTATAAGTTAGGTAGTGCGCTATCTATAATAACAATTTATTCAATCAACCGTTGTGAAATAGTTTATAAGTCCTGAATTTGAATCCCAACAACGTCATTCATGCATTTTATTATTCTAGATAGCGCGCACTACTTATAACAATGGTTAAATTAAAAATTATTGTGATATATATATATATATATATATATATATATATATATATATATATATATATTATATATATATATATATATATATATATATATATATATATATATATATATATATATATATATATATATATATATTTCAATTTTACAACATTCCCAATTTTTAAACCTAAATATTCTGAATCATATCAGACTAGAAACGGAAATACAACCATTTTTGAATTGAATTAGACAAAAAAATTGTATTACATCAATCAATGACGCAATTCCATTAGGAACCAAAAACTGTATATTACATCAAAACCAAAATGGAACAAAATAACCTACAATGTACACATCATTACAGCAAATAATAGTATCTTGTTGTCTTGGTATCTTATCTCTTAGTGTCTTGACTTTAAACACTTATAATTTCAAATAATAATAGTTGTTAGAAAATATTAAAATATGTTTTTTATTTCATATCAATTGTAACACAGTACATATGGGGTATTTATAGAATACGAATTACACTGGGAAGTAGAGGTAATTATTCTCCCGATAAATGTTAGTCCTAAATAAGATAAAAATAAAATAATACAACTAATTACTATTAATTACAATTTATATCCCGTCATAATGAGTTGTACAGGGCATAATCTATTTGAATTTGTGCTAATATTCAACACCCCCCTCAAGCTAGCATGAATATATCGTTCATAGCAAGCTTGCACACTATGTTATCTAACAGTCTCTTTAGAAGACTCTTTGTGAGAACATCTGCTACTTGACTTTTGGTGGATATGTAGGACATACAAATCTCACCGCTGTCAACTTTTTCTTTGATGAAATGCTTATCCATTTCAACATGCTTTGTCCTGTCATGTAGGACAGAATTATGGGCAATAGAAATAGCAACCTTATTATCGCAATAAACTTTAATTGGAGTTGGGCCAAAAATCTTCAATTCTTTTCATGATTTTTTGATCCATATACTTCACAAAAACTATGGGCCACAGATCGGAATTCAACTTCTACACTGCTTCTGGCTACAATATTTTTATTTTTGCTCCTCCATGTAACTAGGTTTCCACCTACAAAAGTACAATATCCTGAGGTAGACCTTCTATCATTTATATTACCTACCCAATCAACATATGTATAAGCTTCAATCTATATATGCCCTATATTTCTGAATATCAACCCCTTTCCTGGAGTACCTTTCAAGTATCTTAATATTCTGAAAATAGCTTCAAAGTGGGTTGCCCCTGGTGCATGCATAAATTGGTTTATTACACTCACTGCAAAGGCTATATCTTGCCTTGTATGTGACAAGTAAATTAGTCTTCCAGCCAATCGTTGATAGCGTTGTCTATCTATTATTTCATCTTCAGCAACTGACTTTAGTTTCACATTGGGATCCATTGGTGTTTCTACTACTTTACACTTTGTCATCCCTATTTCTGCGAGTAAATCAAGTATATACCTGCTTTGGTTGAGAAAAATTCCTTTTTTAGATCTTGCAAACTCCATTCCAAGAAAGTATTTTAACTTTTCAAGATCCTTGATATCGAACTCAACATCAAGTCTTCTCTTTAGATCACTAATTGCTTTAATGTTATCTCATGTAATAATAATCTCATCAACATACATTATTAAGATATCAATTTTACCTTCACATGAGTGTTTAAAGAACATAGTGTCATCTGTTTGACTTTGGGCGAAGCCATGTCTCTTTCAATCCATATAAGGACTTTCTCAATCTGTAGACTTTGTTTCTTGCAAGATTTGTTTCAAATCTAGGAGGTAAACTCATATATACTTCTTCATGTAAGTCACCATTTAAGAAGGCATTTTTAACATCATATTGATATAATGTCCATTGAAATTTACTACAAGAGAGAGAAGAATTTTGATGGAATTGATCTTAGCAACCGGGACAAAAGTCTCTTGGTAATCAATACCATGAGATTGAGTAAATCATTTTACTACTAATCTCGCTTTGTATCTTTCCACATTTCCATCAACCTTGTATTTCACTGTAAAGACCCACTTACACCCTACTTCCTTTTTATCTTGTGGTAGATCAGTGATACTCAAAGTATTATTTTTGTTTAGAGCATTCATCTCTTCTTTCACCGCTAATTTCCAATTCGGATCATTTAATTCTTCCTGAATAGTTTTGGGCACAAACAAATTAGAAATCCTAGACACATATGCCTTGTGGGTGTGTGATAGTTTGTCATATGACAAGTAATTAGACATAGGATGTTTAGTGCATATACGATAACCTTTCCTCTCAGCAATTGGGACATTGAGGTCAGGAATATTTT
This sequence comes from Lathyrus oleraceus, assembly GCF_024323335.1. NCBI lineage: Eukaryota > Viridiplantae > Streptophyta > Magnoliopsida > Fabales > Fabaceae > Lathyrus > Lathyrus oleraceus. The sequence continues at coordinate 22,199 of NW_026113274.1, read as the reverse complement.
TTCTCACAGAAATTAGAAGATTAATATCAGGAAAAGACAAATCAGGTAAATCATTGGATGAGTAAGAAGGATTACCATATGAAGAACTAGAAAACAAATTATCTGTAGGACATTCACTTGGTAAATCAGATTGGATTTCTACTGGAGAGGCAATAGGGCTTGCACCACCTTTATGGATTTTTTTTCGAACATACACTTTAAGTTCAGAACTATCATCCTCAATCAGTATTTCTCCCCCTGTTTCAGATACTATATTACCTGGAAATTCAAGGTTAGGCTTTCTAGGTTCTATCATCTTAGAACTTAGGTGATTTGTAGTCACAATATCATCTAGAGCATGCAAAGTTTCCCAAAAATTATCTTCTTTATTATTACATTGACTCTTCCCCTGAAGAGAATTTTTTTAAAAAGGTTGATTTTCAACAAAGTGAACATCCATGCTTTCAAAAAATTTCTTTGTAACTAGGTTAAAACATTTGTATCCCTTTTTATTGGAAGCATAGCCAAGAAAAACACATTTTTCAGCTTTCGGGTCCAACTTAGAACGAAAAACATTGGGGATGTAAACATAACAGAGATAACCAAAAACTTTAAGAGGAAGATTCGTAATAATACGAGATGTAGGAAAATTGTTTTGTAACACTTGTACAAGACTTTCATATTGTAACACACGAGATGACATTCGATTGATGAGGTGACAAACAGTTAACAAAGCATTTCCCCAAAGATACTTAGGTACATTCATAGAAAATATAATAGCTCTAGTAGCTCCGAGGAGATGTCTATTTTTTCTTTCAGCAATACCATTTTTTATGGAGTATCACGATAAGTGGATTGATGAATTATCCCCTTAGTTACTAGGAATGTACTTAAATATTCAGTGTCATTGTCAGACCTTAGAATGTCAATCTTGGTTTGAAATTGATTGTTAATCATGTTAAAAAATATTGAAATCTTTGTTTAACTTCTGGTTTTTTCTCCGTGAGATAAACCCAACACAACCGTGTATGATCATCAATAAATGTCACAAACCATTTTTTTCCAGACACAGTTTTAATTTTTGAAGAACCCCAAACATCACTATGAATTAAATAAAAAGGTTTGGAAGCAGAATAGACTTTTGAATTAAAATACATACGGTGATATTTAGCTAAGTGAGAAGCTTCACAATGAAATTGTGAGTGTCGTACCCCGAAATTTGCCCTATTTTTTTTAATTTGCCTGATTTATGGTTTTGTTCATTTGCATATTTTTTTCTATTTTGATCATGCATTCATCGACATTTGTGTCATACGGTGAACTGGACTTTTTGTGTTTTTTATCGCAATGTCGCGGTTAGCAAGAGTCGCCACCGACTTTTCTTTTATCCAATAAGGAAAGGTGGAAAAGAACAGGAAAGACCTTAATTTAGATTTTGGGTTCGGGAGGTACATTAGACAAAGGGAAGGTGTTAGCACCCTTTGTATCCATGGTTATCCATGGGCTCTTAATTGCTCGATCACTTATATAATTTTTGTCTAAAAAAGTGTTTGTGAATTGTTTGGAAAATTGTTTTGAAAAGAGAATTTAACTTTGTAATGATTCTTGTATGAATGTATACAAAGTGGTTATCCCGTTTTAGTTTTGAAAATTGTTTAGAAAAATATAACTCGGTAATGATTCTAGTATGAATGTATACCAAGTGGTGATTTTCTAAAGGCATTTTGAAAGGTGTGAGGTGCAAAAAAAATGTTTTAAGTTGTGAGCCAGCAATTAAGAGTTATACCGACCCAAGGTCTTTACGGGCATTTCCTATCCTTATGAGGGTAAAACTGTCCTTATTATTGAGAAATAAGTAGTTTTATCCTTTGGATGTAAAAGGGTCATCGTAGGGTCATCGATTGGTCATTGAAGGCAACAGTTATGAGGATACCTTAGCATTCGAAGGGACTATCATCATTTAACCGTAGGCAACATCGGAGGGTCATCGAGGAACAAAGTTGTATATTCGAAGGCAACATCCGAGGGACTATAATTTATTTTATGATGATTTAACCGAAGGGTCTTTGCTAAGGGTATCCCCACGTTCGCGGGACATGACCGTAATATCGTAATCGTAAGGCAACAAAGAGAGGTCCAAGATCACTTATTCAAAGGCAAAGTTTTACAATTAATTATATAATTAGGATGAAACTCCACATTAAAATTATTAAAAATAATATATTAAAAAATTAATACATTAGAAATTAATACATTAAAAATTAATTTAGGGTGAAACTCCACAAGGGTATCCCACAAATAAAGTGGAATACCTAGCCAATAACCTTTTCCTGGGATATGTGAACCTTTACGAAACTCAAAAAAAAAAAAAAAAAACATGTCAGAACACCAAATCAGGGTGCAATCGAAGATTACACCGGAGAAATATCACAACAATAAGTAGGATAGGATGAATAATGCATGGCTATGATAAAACATAAAAAAAAAGAATAGAAAAGTCAGCTACTGCCTCGTTCGCCTCTGCCTCGCCTAGCGAAGGCCACGGATTTTGAATTTGAAAACAGCCCCATGTTAGGAACTTTGAATTTTATGGCATTTTATCACAGGAATAACATGGTCAAACATTCAGGGTATTCAGGCATATTTAAATTCTCATACGAAAGCAAATTATATATCAACATTTAATCATGATGCATTATATATGTAGATATGGCCAATTGAAAGTATAAACAATAGAGATACGCAAACCTGTTTGCCAATTCAAGGTTGAAGGGATTGACCACTTGTAGTATCGGAATAAGTTAGGCAGCGGGAATTGGACGGCGATGGCTTCGGTGCAGATGGGCTGCCTTTAGGGTTTCTTTACTCTGAATTCTCCGGGTAGGCAGGGTTCCTATGCCAAAGTTTCTATCCGTCCTTCTCTGTTCTCTCTCTTTCTTTTTCCTCAAGGTTTTGTTCCAAGGAAACCTCAGAGTGTTTTGCTTCTCTTCCTTCTTTCTCCAGTAAATCTCCCAGTGTAACTCCAAATGTCACTCCCCTACTGAAACTTCAGTATTTATAGACTAATTTCGTGGGTAATGGGCTTGGAATGAGGGAGACCCAAGTCCAAAATAATTTGTTATATTTTATTTATTTATTTATTTTAATTATTTAATTAATTAATTAATTAATTAATTAATTAAATTTTTTTTTCGTTTTTTTTTTTTTTTTTTCGTTTTTTTTTTTTTTTTTTTTTTTTTAGGAAAAATGATGGGTAATTTTTGGGGTATGACAATTTGCATATGGTAAAAAATTTATGCCAAAAGTTCGATGATAATAGATTTAATCAGTTTAAGTGAATTTTTGAGGTGGGTATTATTTGGTAATTATTCAGGTTTATTTCCCTTATTACTCGCGGTGGAGATCATCTCTTTATTTGAGATTCGTGGTTATCAGGAGAGCGAGGTTTGTTTGGATTCAAAGGAAATGACAAAGCTAGAATAAAAGGGAAATTTCATTCATTTAGTGGAAAATATCATTTCTCAAAAGTACTAAAAATCACGGGTTAAGCCACTCAAAATTCAAGCCAAAAATGGTAGAAAAATCAAGGCAAATGCATGAAAATTCAAGTTCAATTACTAGTGACTATTTGCCTTACATCCTAACTTGGTAATTTTGCTAAACTCCAACACAATTGGTCTTTAACTACCATTAACTACCTATTTCTCCATAAACCATCAATTTACCTAATTACCCTTAACTACCATAACCTCCAAACTAACACAAAACTTCCAAACAAACACAAATTTCAACTTCCATTTTTTTCACTCAATCCTAGCCATTCTTAACATTTGATCCTATGATCGAAATTGGTGATCCGCAACTAAGGATTAAATTAACTTCTAACCCTTGATAAACCAATTACTTGGATCATAGTTCAAGGGTGATCATTCACCTACCAAGTCTACATAAACATGTTATTTCTCATAATTTTGTCCTTAACTAATATCACTAACCTAACTTATAAAATTAACAATTAACCATCATTTTTCCACAATTTTTCTTCTATTCTCTCTCAATTTCTCTCTCATTATTCATCTTTTCCCTCCCCTCATTAAAGTTCATCTTCATCACCATTTAGAACTTCACATTGAAGTTCTAAAATGGTGGAACTTGGCCATCAACAATTTCTATATTATCATCAACAATTATCAATCAACAATTCAAGCATTATTATCAAAAATCACCCATCAATAATTTCTACAACAATCATCATCTAAAGTTTATCAACAATCATCATCAAAGATTCATCAATTCAAGTTTAATCATCAATATTCTACATCCATGATTCATCTTCTATACTCATTTATCATCAAGAATAATCATCAAAGCTTGGAAGTTAATTGGATCAGTGAAGCTTATTCTTGAAGTATTCCGGGTTTCTTTTCGGTGCTTCATTTTTCAAGGTTAACCGGAGCAAATCTCCGCTCCGTCGGTAATCCTTTATCTCTTCCACACTCATGCCATAAATTATTGGATATTTGTTGGTTGATCAATTTTATCTATTGTTTTGAAATTTTTTATTAGATTAATCACTTATTTTTGCATAAGACACATAAACTTGAAAATAATGATTTTTTAATTCTTAACTATTATTTACATGTGAATATACCATTTGAATCGTTTTTTCGTGTTGATCATGAATATATAATTAGTTTTCCATTCCAATGCATAATTTATCCGAATCGTCACATTCTTTAATTGAATTGTCGTCCACTTTTGTCTCTTTGTCGATATAATCCGTAGTTTATTTCGCAATTTGCAGTATGTATTTAATTTCTTTGCAAAATTACGACTCTAACGATATATTAACTCGTCGAATTCAGTTCCGTTAATCGTTATCAAAAACTTATTCAAAATTGTTATTTTCTTTTTTTCTACGATTGTGTATCACTACTATCATACATTACTACCATTGTATTTCGATCTTTTGCTTTTTTTTCTTTAAACTTACTGCTATTATTTTTTCTTTTTTACACATGTATAACAAAACTTATATTTTTTTCCATTATTAAAATATAATAATAAATCAATTAAGACAATCTTTATTGAATTCTTATAATAAAAAACATTTTTATCAAATTCACCGATATTTCTTTTTTTTGAAACGACTTCAAACTCATCCATTAGAAGTAAATAGTTTTATTAAATTTTTAAAATAACTATTCACATCTCTAGATTGTTTAGTCGAGATACTACTATTAGATTATAATGGTTTAATGTGTTGTATATGCATGTGTGTTGTAATTGCAATGCTTATATTGAAACAATGTGACTATTCCATACATATAGACAATCATATATAATTTGTATGGTCCCTAGTGTCATGTTCATATAGTTCCTATATATTATATATACATATATTGAAGTTGTGCTTTTAGTGATATCATGTACATACATATATAGTTCATATACTGTCACTCTTATACATGCTTCATTATTTTTTTTAATATTACTTTTATTATTATTTAATATTAAATTTTCCTTTCACTTATCCACGTGGCACTATTGGATTTATAGCAATATTTAGACACAATTTTATTTTGTTCTTCTAATTGATTGCGCTAGTTTTATCATTATAAACAAACTAAAAAAAATTATAATAAACATTTTAGGAAAAGAAATAAAACAAGATTATATTTTATTTTTTCTTAATTAGTGTTAATCTAGTTTTTTTTACTAAAAATATGATATTTCTTCTTTTGATTAATTATGATTAGCTTTTAATTATGTTTAATTGCTAAAAAAAATAATTATTTCATCTCTACTTAGACATTAAAATTGACATGATAAAATTTAATTTTTAATGCCTTATATCTTTTCCATAATTCCATGTGTTTAAAATGTCTCTAACATGATCTTTACCCCTTGACTAGTTGATCAAGTTCACCTTTGATCAATTAATTATACTTGATATTTGACTTTGTTTTGACCTTGCCCTGAACAATTTACCGATTCCCATAGGACTCATATTCAAGTCCATTTATCACTTAATTGAATGAGGATTTTTACACTTGCACTCTACTGGATCTCGAGTCAAACAAGACATCATACAAGACTGTTAAGACTGTGAACATCAAGCAGAACAAAAAGATTCATCTTCAACACTTATCAATTACAATTCAAATTACACGCTATGAGCCTTAAGTAATGAGAAATGATGAGACTGAGTTTCTCCTACCCTTGTCTAGAGTAACTTTGTGTGCGGGGCGTAGACCCTAGCTCTTCAAAGCATTTGTCCTTATTCATAGACTTTAGTGCAATTTGAATCATATAATTGACAAGTCTTCTTCAAGCATCAATCATTCAACACTTCAATAATGAAGCACTTTCTCTTTTAGCAACTTGTGGTTGTACATCTCTTTCAATTTAATTCTTTTCCTTGTAAGGTGGTAAACCTTGATAGTTGCTCTTTTCCTTGAGAGGTGGTAAACCTTGGCAAATTCTTTGCCCTGAGAGATGGTAAACCTTGGCACTTGTTCTTTACTTTGAGAGGTGGTAAACCTTGGCACTTGTTCCTTGCCTTGAGAGGTGGTAAACATTGGCAGTTCAGTAATTTTTGCCTTGAGAGGTGGTAAACCTTGACAATTCATTTATTTGCCTTGTAAGGTGATAAACATTGGTAGTCTAATTATTTTTTTTTCCTTGTAAGGTGGTAAACCTTGGCACTAGCCTTGAGAGGTGATAAACCTTGGAAATCCAATTCTGTTCTTTGCCCTGAATGTTATCGACTCCGGAATCTGTTTCTCTTTGCCTTGTAAGATGGTAAACCTTGGCTATTCAATTCAATTCTTTGTCTTGAGAGTTATGAACTCTGGCATCTGTTTCTCTTTGCCCAGTAAGGTGATAAACCTTGGCAGTTCAGTTCCTCGACATCAGAGTTATAAACTCTAGTAGTGATTTCTTACCTAGTATGTTGCAAATTTTGGCAACTTCTTTTAGCATATGGAGTTCAGACTATAGCTTTATACTTTGCCTATAAGGTGCATACCTTGGCATTCAACCCATGGAGTATAGACTTTGGCTTTGCTTCTTGCCCTCAAGGTACAAACCTTAACAACTTCTTATAGCCTATGGAGTACAGACTCTGACTTTGTTTCTTGCTTATAAGATACAGATCTTGGCATCCTTTCCCCATTTAGTTCAGACTTTGGCCACCTTGATTTTGTTTATACATTACAGATTTCGACATATCATTCTGCCTTACAGTTCAGACTCTGGCATGCATTTATTCAACCCTTGGAGTTTAGACTTTGGCTACCTCTTTCATTGCCTTACAGTTAAGACTTTGGTATCATGCTCTTTTGCCCTTATGGAGTTCAGACTCTGGCATTCAAATTAGTTCCTTTTCCTTGTATAGTTCAGACTATGACGTGCTTATACATCTTTCCCATGGAGTTCAGACTCTGACAACCTTTGACATTGTCTTGAAGTTCAAACTTTAGAATCATGTTCCTTTGCCCTAATTGAGTTCAGATTCTGGGAATCTGTTCCTTGCCTTTATATTAGTTCAGATTATGGCATTCATCTATCTTTCCATATGGAGTTCAGACTCTGGCTATATCTCATTTGTCCTTGTGGTTGATTACCATCATTGGTTAGTGTAACACTCTTGCTTGTTAAGCAATTTACCTTGCCTATGGGAAATCCTATCAAATATCTCTCTATTTTCAGCCATAGTAGGTTGAACTATGATTGTTCTGATTTCCTTATTGCACTATAAGGATACGTAGGCAGGAGAACCCAATTTCTTTGCGAACTGCCCTATTTATTAATCAATCATTCTTCATTCATCAATCAATACCATCTTTTGGAGATCAACTCTACTTCTCCTTGGACTCCTTGTACGTCCTTTTATGATGATATAACGGTAGTCCACCTCATCAATCGAGAGTTGTTTGGATCATCTCCAAACATTTAATTCAGTCTTTTTGGGTTTACACACCACCTTGCTATTCGATCCAGAGTTTATCTCTTTCATGGATCCAAAATATTCTTCTTCTTTGATCTCGAACAATTTGTTTCCCATCTAGTGATATATTGTTCCTTGTATACAACAATAATTTCTCTTGGGCCCCGCCTATACCCTTTTAGGATGATGTAACGGCAATCCATCTTATGAATCAAGAGTTGTTTGGCTTATGCCCATACATTTAATTCAGCCTTTGTTTTTGGCTTTACCCTATAGCGGCAGCCATGCTAGCCCACGTACTGGTAAACACCTGTTTACTATTTGATTCCAAGTTCTATCCATTTATGGGTCCCTTGATACCATTCGGTTGGTGCAAGTTATACTTTTCATCACTTTAAATCTCTCTCTTTGTTCTCGTGGTTCCATGAACTACAATTACTCCGACTTTATCATTGTACGATGAGAATACGTAGGCACGAGGATGCAAATCCTTGGCGAGCATACTCTTAATTATTCATCCTTCCTCCTTAGGGCGTCATTCATATCTGTCATGATCCTTTATCTACTTTCGATCATAAACCGTCCACCCCAGTGACATATTATTCCTTTGACACTGACGCACGACTTTTCTTTGGAATTCCATATACACCCTTTTAGGATGATATAACGACAATCTGCATTTGTCCCTAGAGTTGTTTGACTCATATCCAGACATTTAATTCCTTCTTCTTTGGCTAAATATCAGATAGTGGCAGCCATGCTAGTCCACATATCGGTTAACATTGTTTCCCTTTATGGTACAAATCTCACTTCTCCTATGGATTCCAATATACATTAACTTCCGGTTTCAAATTATACCTTTCTAGTCACTGCTACCAAATCCTTCACTTCTGTAAGTTTGGTCACTTCATTACGATCACCTCCATGAGGCACTCATATTCTATCTTCATTCACTCCATGTGATATATCTATTCTTTGAGCCAAATACATTATCCCTTTGTGCTCCATCGTGTACCTCTTTATGAACCAAGAGTTGTTTGTGCTATGAAACCAAACACTTAATTCACCTTGTTTTTGGCATTACCCTATAACGGCAGCCATGCTAGCCCACGTACTAGTAAAAGCCATCTTTACTCTTGGGTTCATGTGTTTCACCCATTGTTGGAGTTCAAAATATTATTCTTTGATTTAGACCATACTTGTTATCACAATTCTTTTCACCTTCTACCACTAGTTCTATGAACTACAGAGCTCTAAATTACTTATTGCGCTATGAGGATACGTAGGCATGAGAGCCTCAATCCTCACCAAACACTTTATCTATTTTCTTTCCTTTTTCCCTCATTCTTTTGCAAGTAATCTTTAGATATCACATTCATTCGAGCGAGAATAATCAAAACGGTTCCCATGGAGTACCATGCATGTGAGGGGTGTTAATACCTTCCCCTTGCATAACCGACTTCCTTACTCAACATATCTCTTTCCCCCAAGTTTTATCGATGTTTTCCCTTTCCTTCGGGAATAAATAAAGTTCGATGGCGACTCTGTTGTATGTTTGAGCGTGCGATGCATTCAGATATATTTCTGCTAGCTTCAGTGAGGAATCAATTTCTTTGGCAAATGCAGGAAACGAATGCTTAAGATATGACAAACTAGGGTGGCCTAATCTTTTATGCCATAACATAACTTGATTTGAAACAGGAGACGATCTTGTACTGTTTGAACCAAAAAACATTGTATTGCCGAACTGAATTCCATCAAGGTAATACATTTTATTCATATCTCTAGCAGTTTCAATCGTCTTCCCCGAGTTCTGGTCCTAAAAAACACAAGTAGAAGGACGAAAAAGAACAAAACAATTAATGTCCTTAGATGATTTATCAACAGATAGAAGATTACAAGCGAATTTAGGAACATATAAAATAGATTGCAAAGTGATTTACTCTGAAATTTTTATGCTGCCTTTGCCTGCAATACTTGAATAACTACCATCAGCTATCCTAACTTTTTCAAAACCATAACTAGGAAAATAGGAACTGAATAGATGAAAGCAATTAGTCATGTGTTTAGATGCCCTTGAATCTATTACACAAGGGTTAGAGTGGTTATGGGAAGATAGTGCCCAAGAATCCTTACCTGTTTGTGCCACAGTCCCAATAGGAATATTAAGGGATGAGTTGAACTTTAGAAACTTAAGAAGGTTATCCATTTGCTCCTTCGTACATAGAGACAAATCATCCTCATTGGCCATAGGCATGTGACGGTCACCAAACTTACTAACCTCGGTTATTCAAAAAGCAAGGGGTAAAGTGACATGTTTTCATACCGCAATTTGTTACCTCGCCTGTGTAACCGAGGTTACATCCCCTTCACATCCGATGTGAAATGAGATTATTTATAGTTATGCAATGTTGAATATGGATGGACGAATTTGGGTATGTGAAAGTTAATATTTGAGAAGAGGAAGAAAAGATTTTAACCTGAATTTATGAATTTGAAGGCATGGATGAACAAGTTTGTCAGAGAATATAACTATAGGTGGTGGTGGCGGGGATGGAGTTAGAAAAACCCATCATAAGAACTCCAAATTTAAGCCAAATCCAACCCATACAAATCATATAAGAAACAAAAAAATCTAATTCTTGAACTCGTCACTCACAACTCATAGGTCGTGAGTGTGTATTTGAGAATGTTAGGGTCGAAAAAGGAAGAGGAAAGTCTTTTGTTCGGCTAAGTATCAAATAAAAAGAAATAAAAAACATAGAGAGAAGCATTACAGAATAATAATAATCGCAAAAGGATGGAAGAGAAAGAAGAAACAAAGAAAAATAAGGGAGAAATGAATTAGTTTTCTATTCCAAAGTTAAGGTTAACATTAAAAAATAGAATCCACAACCACAAATCCTAACCCTAACACCTTTTATCAACAATAAGAATAACTTTCAAGCTTTGCTATGACAATCCCGATCAATCTCATCGTCTGGTTAGACCTGGAACTCCCAACACATGCATAGAAGAACCTATTATAATGTTTTTTTTATCTTGTTGGATCAATTTGATATCACAACCCTAATTTGGTTTGCTTATTTTTAGATTCTAGTTTTCTCTAGCCACAATGTATTATTAAAAAACATTCAACTTGCGTTTTAGGCAACAAGTAGGTTTTGAATAATTTTAATTTGATGTTCTTGAATGAGAGTGAACCTTGATATTCAATAAAAAACATTAAATTTTTTTTTTTAATTTCAAATTTTTGTTTGTTATTTTGTATATATATTTTTAAATATCATATAATTAATGATGTATTACTCATTAGCAAACATGTAATGTTACATGTCCTCATATCTTGTGTCGCCTATTAAAAAATGACACATTTTTTAGTAGATATTGATAAATGAGACTAATATTGTTTGAAAATAAAACGAGAGATTAATTTCATGAATGATTTGAAATGAGGATAAAAATTGATATTTAACATTTTTCAACAAGTCTATCTTATTTTCTCATATATTCAACTAGTATGACTACTTGTGTGATGCACATGTTACATAGATAAACTACGTATGATGCATAATTACTTAAAATTTTCAATGTAAGTTGTGATAAAAATTATGATTATTTTTAGTTCATACCTTATTAAAAACTAGAATGTTTAGTTCCTAAAAATACAATACTATCCCTTATTTTAATATTAAAAAGGATTGTAAAATCAATCATCCATAATTCAATTTTATATACTCGTAAATATTGTTTTTTCTTCCATAAGTTATACTTACTGGATATATATGCTTAAAGGTATGACCATAAGTTGGTTTTATGGATGACAAATGATGAAGCATCTTTGAAGATAACAACTTTATAGGTCAAACAACTTGTGGTTGTTGAGAATTTCTTTGTGATAGAGAGGGTTAATTTTAATTGTCAAAGTAAAGCTTCTGATGATGGCACATAAACAAAGAATTTATCTCAAGCCTCATCAGTTAGAAGATTCAAGTTCCAATTGAGGTATTAAGTCATTATTGTATCAAGCAAGTGAACTTGAAGATGTGAAGTCGTGAAAGTGTGAAAGCTTACATGATCTTGCACTTCACATCTTAGAATGATCAATAAAAATGGTCAAACGTAAGTATTTAAGTACTATGACACATAGACACACACAGACACACACAAACACATACACACACAAGTTTTTAAAATCCTATGTGATTTTATAAAACTTCTTGAAAACCTATCAATGCTTGTGAAATTGATTAAAAGGTATTCCTAATTAGTTAAGAAAGTTTTTTGCATTGCCTAATTGATTAAGGACTAGGTCCAATTGATTATAGCATGGTAAATGACCTCTTAATCGATCAAATAATATAATCATTTTAGGGTTTGCTTTTTTGAATTAGGGTTGTCGTATTTCGGAAGTTCTTAATCGATTAACAACTAGGATAATCGATTAAGTCATTAAAATGATCCATTAATCATTTCTATTACGAGCCAACATTTTTCCTATATAAAAGAGGTTTCTCATAATTTTATTTCACACAAAAATTTGATTAGAAAACCTTCTATCTTTCTTTCACTCTCTTTGTTTTCATATTTGCTTTTCACAAAGATTGTCATAGTGCAGAAACACTAAAAAACCTTGTGAGAGTTTTTGTTGTAATCGATGTTCTACTTTAATTTGTTGTATCCAATAGTGTGATTCTATTGTAAAATTATTTTGTAAAGGTTGCAAGTTAAACCCGTATAAAAACTTAGTTGTAGGTTTTTGAGCTTAACTTGTATAAAAATTCTAGTGGTAGGTTCTTGAGTTTAATCAATATTAAAGTTCTAATTGTAGGTTTTTAAGCTTGTCATATGCAAAAACTCTATTTATTTTTTCTTGAAGGTCCATGAACAAATCATATAAAAAACTCAAATATGTTTGTGGAACTCACAAGAGAAATATATTGGGGACATGAGTAGTTTAAGTGGTTAGATCAAACTTGTATAAATCCCTGGTGCATTCTTTTGATCTCCTCTCTATTTCATTTTCGATGTTTATGTTATTTGTGTCGCGTTTCTCTCTTCATCTCAATCTTTTTTCTTTATTTTCGATGCCTTATCTCTGTGTGATTATCAAAATCAAATTAATTAATTTAAGTAACACAAATTTTATAAATTAATTTCAATTTTAATCAACACAATTCATTTTATGATATCTTAATTTTTGAAATTACTTGCCTAACATTTATATAACAAGCATTGTTTACCATTTGTTCTATGAAATTTTGTTTAAAAGTTATATATCAATAATTTCATTAGAAATAATCTATTATGATTGAAAAAAAATACTTATTTCATTCCCAATATGAAATGAAAAATAAATAAAATTTACTTAACATTACAAAAGCATACAATACAAATAAAAAATTGTTAACAAAAGTTGTTTTATATATTTTTCAAACACATAGTTCATAAAAATAATAATAATAATAATAATAATAATAATAATAATAATAATAATAATAATAAGGGTTATTATTCCCCGCCATATGGTAATTTTTGAAAAACCTTTATGTAAAAAAATATTTGATGAATTTCCCTAACATTTGAAGATTATCTCGCTTTTGACATTCGTCAGGCCAGCTTATCAAAAAAGCTGACGTGATACTATTTTTATTTATTTTATAGTTTTTTCATTTAATTTAATTTTCGCATGTGTATTTTAGTCTGTAAGATGACATAGATACCCCAAGTAAAAGTAAAACCTTTGGTGTTGAGAAAGATGGATTCATTAAAAGGAAAAGTCTTAATCTACTTTCTTCTTTGTCATTCCCTTATTCTGTTGCATTTTTTGTAGTCGTCTCAGACATATTCTTCAATGTTCCTTTCTTCTTCGTTGTTCCCTTCTCAATCTCCCTATTCATTCAACAAAAACAAAAATCTCATAATGTTCTAAGTTTAGCATGTCTTTTAACAGAAAAAATACTTCCAAATATGGACATAATCTCTCTATGAAGATGTTTGTTTCAAAGTCGAATGCAAATCTTATAAGAAAATACCGAAAGTGCAAGTATTGGGGTAAAAAGGATGACAATCACTTATTCCATTTGGATGATGAATTTTTGGTGAAAGAGAAACAACTCTAACTGAAGGAGAAATCATATAACTGATGAGGAAGATGGGGAAAGAGTTTAGGGAAGAGATTGATATTGAGCTGTGTTCAAGAGAGATGGAAGATTTGAAGAAAAATGTTGACCGCGCATAAGGAAAAAGATGAACTTTGTAATAGTTGTAGTTATTTGTTTATGAGTTTTTTCTTCTAGGTTTATGATCACATAACAAAACTCGATGTGACTATGTAGTAAGATATTATGTGTAATCTTATTTGATGTAATTGTTTAGTAAGGTACTGTTTGTAACTTGTTTTGAATGAATTGAATGTTATTATATGTTGGCATAATTGAAGTAGTATAAATGGTTCACATTTGTTATGATATTGGTGCATAATTGACACATTTAGTCTAACTGAGTAATTGGTGCATTCTTGTGTAAATATGTTATGACATAAAATTGGAACCCGTTTATCAACACAATTGTGTGCAAAATTGTAACCTGTTTTTCAACACAAATGCACACAAAATTGTAACCTATTTTGCAACACAGTTGTGCACGAAATGAGAACCTAATTTTTTTTAACACAAATGAGCATAAAATATAATAACAATAGATGAACATAAATGTGCACCGAATCATATGACAATAAAAACTCTTAAATATATTCTATTTAACAATAGAATTTCTTTAACAATAGAATTTCTTAAATATAATCCAAAATGTGCACCTAGTGTGCATTACAAAGATTTTCCCAAAAGTAGAACATATCGTGCATAACATAGAAGTTATAAAATAGATGTTTCTTATATTCCAATACAAACTACGTAATAATAAGCATTACTGAGTCATTCTCCTTCAAATTTCCTCCCATGATCTCATTTTCTTCACATAAGGTTTCTCATTAACTACCAATGGTGCAACTGAAGTTGAACCAGGCCCAACATTGTTTTTAGATCTTCAAATAGATTTTAACCTATCATTACTCCTCTTAGATGCATATGTATTATTCACATCAAGTTTCTCATTCTTCTCAACTGCCTTGGCAACTTGTTTCTTCTTCTCAACTTCTTTGGCAACTTGTTTTTTCTTCTCAACTGCGTTGACAATTTTTTTCTTCTTCTCGACTACTTTGTCAACTGTTTGGTTAGTTTTTTCTGCTTGTGTCTGCTCATTTTGTGCATCATCAGGGGTGGGATTTCACACTTTAGATTGTTGCTGCTCAATTTCTGCAGCATCAGGTGTGACATTGCACACTTGAGATTGTGCCTGCTCGGGTTATGCAACATCAATTTAGTCTTTAAAAGTTGTCATTATCTCTTTAAGTAGTGCATCTAAATCTGGGTCATTTATTTCATGAACACTTTCATAAGTAATTGTAAAACCATTCCCATCTATCATTTATTTCAGTTTCCACTACACAAAAATCCAGAGGGTAGTACTGGAATTTGGATCCCTAGCCACAACCATCAATATTTGCCCACCATACCGTGTCTTAAGGTGACAGCCATCTACTTTAATAAAGGATCTATATGCATTAGTAAAACCTTTATTACAACCATCAAAGCGAAAATAGAACCTCCCAAATTTTGGTGGGAGAGTTGAAAATGGCCTCTTAGTGTCAATATTCACAGTATTCCCATCACACTGCTTATTCAACTCAGATGCATAACTACATAACATGTTATATTATTTTGTTGCATCTTCTTCAATAATTTCATCTACTATGGATCTAGCTCTCCATGATTTCCCTTTGGTTGTATATACATAGTACTTCATCCTTAATTCCTACATTATCTTAAAAAATTTAACTTTGCCTTGTGACTTCCTTTTTTCAACCACTAGCTTAGATACCCATTTGGCATTTGACTATTTGTTATTTAATATCCTTGCACATGTGTGTGTCTCCACCCATATCTTTAATTGGTAGGTGTGTCTGCCACCCACTTTATTACACAACGCTAGAAACTCACATTTACCCTTACACTCTACCCTAACCCTAACTTTCATTCTTAACAAATGTTATCTCCCTTCCATTTAAAATAGACCACTCCCTAATTGCATCTTTAAATTCAGACAAATAATTAAATTTCATACCTAGTTTAAATTGGAATTCCTTGTTCAACAACTATCCTATAAACTTCTCATACTTAAGCTTATGATTTTTTTTATTGTCACCATCATCAAGGTCAGAGCTTTCCAATTCTTAACTATCATAGTCCACATCTTAACTTTCAACATTATTGGTATTCCTCTTTTAACTATATCCCAAAAGAATAGCATGAACAAACGTTTTCACCTTTCTTGGGGATTTCATATTTTTAGAACTTTTGGAACCGATAACCTTGAATATAATAGACTTCTCATTAACCTCAAACCTATTACCAGAAATTGGTCTTTCCACTTCAACTTCAACAAATCTTTTTCTCTTTCACAAGTTCTTTCTTCTTCACCATCATCAAACTTTACTCCTCCATCACAATCATCAGTGTTATCATCATCACTACATTCAATGAATTGATCAACATCAGGCTTCGACACCTTGCTTAACATGTCTTTAACACCATATTCTACCCATATATGCCCATCAACATTACTACCAAGGTTGTGATTAGAAATTTCTTCAGTTTGTACATCATCAATGAAATGAATAAATCCTTCATTAATTCCTAGTATATTTCTGCAAAGTCTAAATCCATCATAACCCCAATCTTTAACTAAGTTAACTGCCTTGAAAAAACTCCACTTACCAGAGTCTTGCCATTCTATAATGATTTCACTCCCTCCTTTGTAAAACATGTGTTTTTTCGTGAACAAAATTTTCCCCATGGTGAAATATCACATTGAATAACCCTATTTCTGCAATTACAAATACACCAAAAAGTTAAAATACGACTAAGAACTTTAACATTCACCGTTTAAGGAAACAATAACGATTTACCCACACAGTGAAAACCTAAATTTAAAAATCTAAAAATTATTGAACCATGCATTGGGACCACTGCAAATTCGATTAAGTTATTACAATCGTGAAATATATGAAAGATGTTAGTCGTTGATGTAACACCCTTCTAAAATACCCCAAATATTTAATTAAAATAATAAACATATATCAGAGTAATTATGCAGTTAAGGGTGTCACACAATCATTCACACCATGTTCCAAACTAACTGTCATGCTCTTTATTTAATCAATTAAACATTTGCATAAATCGCAGCGGATATAAATCAGATTAATCAAAACATGTAACATACTACATGTAAACTGGTTCAACAATCTTTAACAATATAACTAAAAAGGTTCCCTCCCGATGTTACATCTACCAGAGCATGACCCACTAAGGAGACTACACTAGACTCCAAGCATTCGCTTCTACTCAACTCATTTCTCGTTACCTGAAAAATAGTTGTAAGGGTGAGTTCCTCAATCGATATAATAAGCATTATAGAATATAATGTCATGTTAAGTAATTTAACACATTAATCACCCTAATCACAACATAAAATCAGTAACAGCACATCAGCTCAACATCATACTCAACACCAACATAAAACACAAGTATAATCTCAAATCATACTCCATAACAACACAAACACACGTATAATATTGGAATACATCCATTCATATTATACGCCATACATACATTATGCAATGAGACTCCACACATGCGGTACCGACTATTCTTGAACATATAGTTCAAGCTCACCGATCAAATCCAGATACGGCTACTAAGCTCACTAGTCCCACTCATTTGAGATCTAATGACTCACTCACTAATTCCTCACCATGGGAATTAGCTACAGCCCCGAAGGCTATGCTATGCACACTAATCATCTAGCATGCAACATCAACAACAAATTCACAATGATTCACTCACTAATTCCTCACCATGGGAATTAGCTACAGCCCCTCAGGCTATGCTATGCACGCTAATCATCTAGCAATGCAACATCAACAACAATTCACAATGGACATATGCTCACACTCTAAGCCATACAACAGTCCATTCACAAATACAGGCATAATATATACATTCACATCATTATGCATGTAAATCAATTAAACACAGTATTGGCGCACTCTACTAATACCTATACTGCTCAAAACAGCGGGATATAATCCCTATTACATCATACGCCAACATAGGCCAACTCTCAATTATGTACACAACATTAAAAAGCCAATTTTTCCACTCTGCAACAGTGTTAACCAGTTAACGCCCTGGGTTAACCGGTTAACGCAGCACAACACGCTTCCTGTCCCAAAATTTAACAGTGTTAACCGGTTAACGCCCTGGGTTAACCGGTTAACGCAGCACAAACAGCAATATTTCAGCAATCACAACAGTGTTAACCGGTTAACACCCTGGGTTAACCGGTTAACGCAGACAAAACAGCAAATTTTCATAATTCAAAACAGTGTTAACGGTTAACACCCTGGGTTAACCGGTTAACGCAAGACAGAAGTTGTTCCTGCGCTAACTCAAGGCAGAATGCAGAATTCTCCGCATTTTCCGCCATTGGAGGACTTCCGGACCTCCGATTCCAATTCCGTAAAAAGCTACACTTTCGGAATTTACAACTAACCCAAACACAGATTCAATTACAGTCTAGCACAACTTATTCATCAAAATTTCTCAGCATTTCAAAATCCCAATTAGGGTCTGTCATACCCTAAATTTTACCCTGAGTTTTTCACTTGCATCCTTATAGTAAAATCGATCCATTTTGTCGTGCATTTTTATCAGTTAAAAAGCATTAATTAAAGTTCAGATAAAAATTCAGGAGCTCTGACATTTTATCTGGTCTTGATGACATTCATTTAGTCCTTTGTTGATTAAGAAGTCAAAAACTGGATTCTCAATCTCGTTGCATCGCTTGTTTTTTATTTGCATCGTGTTTCAGAGGTTCGGAGGGTGACAATCAAGAAGTATTATCGTCATCTGAATCTTTGTAGGGTTTTCACTTGTGATTGAGAATCAGAAGTAAATGGTCCAAGAGCAATTCATTTGCATCTGGTTATCTGTTCACGATTATTCAACAGACGGTCGCATCGTTCCTCAATCGTACTTGGAATTAACGGACAAATTATTTCAAAATTGAGCTTTCAGACGTTACTTTTCTTAATCTATGGTTTACGTAATTTAACCTGGTGCGCTCATTTTATTCTTTCGACTACTTTGTATGTCGCATTTTTTAATCAGCCTAAGCCTTTTAACCAGTCATTTTTTATTTCAAGATTTGATTGAAACCTGTATGTTTTCGAGGAGTTTATTTCGAACTGATCATTTTGTGTAGTCTGTTTATTTTATTCGAGCATTCTTTCGCTCGATTTTTATTCATTTTTTATCCGATTATTTTTTGTTTCTTAACCAAAATAATTGTTGGAATTAAATAATTTTTCTACGCTTTTAATTCGATTTTATTTGTTTTCTTTTTTTTTATTTTGATTTTAATTTTTATATTAAATTTTGCTAGCATTTTTTTAATTTAGAAAAAATATATTTTTGTCATGACACATGTCTTGTTTTAATATGAAAAAAAATGAAAAAATTTGGACCACACAAATAGGCCACGCGGCCAATTGGTGTCCACGGAAGAGAAAAAACGTTTTTTCCTTCCTTAAAAGATCCAAACGCGGCAATGAAGGAGGGATATATCTTTTCAATATATACTGTCACACATTGATATTTTTGGAGGGTTGATAGAAAGGAAAAATCTGAAACTCACCAACATCTCCTTCCCCACACCATAAAATCTCTATATCCTTCAGCATCTCATCACACCCCTTCCAAAACCTCCACCATCTTTTTCTTAAATCTCTCACGGTTACGCGACGGACCACCATGATCTCTTCCTCGGTAAATATTTCCTCTTCCTGGATTTTGTTATGATTTATGTTTGCACTTGATTTTGTCTAAAAATATATAGAAATGGGTAAGCGAGAGGTTTCGGTTGTGATTTAGCGAAAAATGGAAAAAAAAAGTGTTGTTGTGAAACACAATTTGATTTACACTGACAAGAGAGTCTAATGATGATTTTGAAAAGTTTTGTGGTGATCTTGTTAAAAAATGGGTTGCTGTGTTTTCATGTGTATGTTATCTCCTTTTTTTCATTCTTTTTCTTTTCTCTCATATTAGCTCTTATTTCTTACAATCAATTTTAATATTTGTTTATTATTTAGACTTAAGAACTATGTTATATGTTGTAAAAAGATTACTCGCGAATTTTTAAGAGCAGACTTCTATATTATATTTTTGAGTTAGTTATTACCTTTTTAAAAAATTTTTTTGGTTACTATATATATATATATATATATATATATATTTTAATATAACTACAGTTAGATAGAATAGAAAGAATAAGAAAGAACTGTGTGTTTTTATCAAGATGAAATCCACTGTTATAACTCACTTTAATTGCTAGTGCATGAAGGACTAAAAGCTAGATCACTTTAACTAATCTCTAATGAGCATTTTAAATATTATTACATTTGAAAACACTTGTTCTTGAAATATTTATTTTGATATGTATCCAATTTCATAAGAATTGATACAAGAGTTCAATCATCATTTGGAAACAGAGGTTAATTTAATACAAGCAGTCCATGCACGTAGTAAGTTCCTGAGAAATTTGTGAAGTGCTTTTTTTGTTTTTTTGTTGTTGTTGTTTTGTTAGTAAACATTTATCTACTACTATTATTATTTTTATCTATTATTACCACAACTATTATTATTATTATTATTTTAATTTATAGTTAGTTGTTGTTATTATTAGTAATATCTAATGATTAAATTTTTTAATTATTATGATTATTATTGTTTAAATTATTATTATTTATTTATTTATTTATTGATTAATTGATTATTTTCATTAAGTAGAAAAGTTTTGATTTATTTAGTCCCATCAATTTTTCACCGATGCTATGCAATTCGGAGTTAAAAAATTAAATTAACTTCAAAATTGCTTACATGCATAGAGTTTATTGACCGACCTCGGATAGGGTGATTCTTACCTCGCTTTACAATTGCTAATATTTGTGCTAAATTTCCTTTTAGTTTAATTCTGATTTTTACTCCGAGTCCCTCGGCTTTCTCTTGGGCTTCTTACAACGAGATTCTTTTATTTTTTCAATTGTCTTTCAAAGCTTATATAATTTAATTATCATGGTTGATCCCATTCGATAAACTGTACCCCCATTCCTAAATATGTGTAATAAATTTACGCTTCATTTACTTACTGTACTAGTTGATTGTTAACAAAGATTAAAATCAACCTCTTAGAGAAAAGAACAAAAAACAAACACTCGATCGAACGTCGAGATTTTCCAAATCAATCCAAATAATTGCAAAGTCAAATGTACCCCCGCCACATCCAAATTATTTTCATAAGTTAACTTCCGACACTTGATCCAACGTCAAGTCGTCCCCCTGTTTTTGTGAAAGCTTTTCACAATAAAAATGGAAGAAACTGATTAAGTTTAGACTTTCTCTGTTCGAATGTTAGGATACTGCTGTAGAGCTCAATGTCCAAACATTCGTCTTCCATATTAACATACAGTAATTACTAGAATTAGGTCATTTCTTATAGAAGAAAAAGATTGATTGGGTATCGACCTTCTTTTTTCGATATTTGGACACTGCTGTAGAGCTCTCTGTCTGTATTAATCGTCTTTCGTTTATGAACTTTGACCTAATTTGCCACACATTTTCATAACAAACTTTGGATGAAAAGAGAGTGAGGGGCTTAGGGCTCTTCCTTTTCGAGATCTGAGTACTGCAGAGTAGGGCTCCCTGCTTGGATGCTTGTCTCCGCTTAAAATCAACTTAAACTCATCAAACTTGTTTTCGCCCTTGTGCGACTCTGAGAAACATTTTCAGAAAAGAGTATGCGACATCTATTTTGATGTGAAACAAACAAAGACTTCAGCCTCCCAAGAGTGAGCAGCAAGTAAAGGTTTAATCGCTCAAATGTGATCCAAGCATCACTTTCTTTAAAAGCAATCCATCAAGTAGTTCTCTTTGGGTAGAAAACTAGTATGCCTGAGTTCTTCATAGCACCTGGAGATACGTAGGAGCAGGATTGTGAAATCTTGTCAGGCACATTAATATAAAAAACCCTAAGTCTTTCCTTTCTTTCTTTCTCTTTTTCTCGTTCGAAACTAGAAGTTCACAAACGATAT